>NW_003303633.1:0-3838 GCF_000142945.1 Phytophthora infestans T30-4
TTGCTGGTGCGGAGAATCATGGAGCTATATCGGAGGAAGGATACAAACAGCGCGTGAAGATCATATAGCGGAGGTCCCCTTGTCGCAAATGTCGTCCGAAAGAACCTGACCCTGAGAAGACACCCCTCGCGAAACGGGTGTAGAGAGTTTTGACTGTTCTTCTCTTTTCGGCCGACGCTCTGAAGCTATTGGGTCACGCTGCTCGTCGGGAGACTCGGAAAATGGTTTATACGGTTACGTGAACGTTGTGGCCGACCGACCCGCTCCGAAGAGAAATCCTGGACTCCGAGAAGTGCCTGACTCTATGCAGGACACCTCGACCGAAGAGGACGACTTAGTGGTCCCGAACGGCAAGCGTGTGACTGGATCTGTTGGCGGAGTAGAAGCGTTATCGTGGGGTTTTATAGAAGACACTCCTGCTGAACTGCTAATCGACTCTGGAGCTGTAGCGTGTCTGGTGCACAGCCGCGTATTAGCACGCCTAGGCCTAAGTCACGCTCCAAGGATGCCCTATGTTGGAAGCCTGAAGGGAGTGTCCGGATCCGTTATTTCCATCAGAGGTGTCATTGACCTGCCGGTGACGCTAGGATCCGTCGAGAGAAGAATTCCGTTCGCAGTCGTCGATACTCTACACGTAGATGCTATCCAAGGGACTAACGCTCTACGGATATTCAGAGCCGTGGTAGATCTGGACGCTAACACTGTGACGCTGAAGGACACTGGAGAGGTGTTCCCGATCGGTTCTCCTCGCGTCGAAGAATGCTACATATCTCGAATCACTTCTAATGTTCGTGTCTACCGTGGAGCGCAAGCTCTTGTGGTCGCTGACGTCCAGGGTGAGGTCGAAGACGGTACGACCGTTCTCGTCGAGGGTCTCGCGACTCTGGATGATACTGTCAAGATCGCTCGCTCACTGTGTACAGTCTGTAAGGGTCGAGTGATTGTAGAAGTGTGCAATCCTACGGAGGAAGACGTGGTTATTAAAAGGGAACGCTGTTGGCCTCTTTAACGGTAGTCCCGGAGTCGGCCTTCTCGCTGGGAACTTCGACTACCAAGCGCGGTTCGAACAGTCTGGCGAAGTCGATCCCTCAGCTACCGCAGCCACCCTCGTACGCTATCCCCAGGGAGCCTGCTGACTGGATTCATTCTGTCAAAGGTGCCGCGGACGCGAGGCCTGAGAACACTGAAACGCCTCCGCCTGATCCGGACCGTGACCCCGAGGAAGAGTTGGAAGTCGACTTGGAGAGCTCTAAGCTCGGAGACGAGCAGAAAGAACTGTTCCGCGAAGTTTTGCAACCGTTCAAGGACATGTTCGTTGAGACCTCTATGCGTCCTGGCCGTACTAATTTGCTGGAATTCTCGATCGACACGGGCGACCACGCGCCGATTAAACAACCTCCTTACCGAGTGTCCAAGGCCGAGGGCGACGTCATGGAATCTGAGATCCAAGAATACTTGAGTCGAAACCTCATACGACCGTCTACCAGTCCGTGGGCCAGCCCAGTTCTGATGATCCGCAAGCCTGACGGAGGGATACGGTTCTGTATTGACTACCGAAGGTTGAACGCTGTCACCATCAAGGACTGTTACCCCATGCCCCTTATAGACGATATCCTGGACGTTTTAGGGAACGCCAAACTGTTCTCAACTATGGATATTGCCTCTGGATATTGGAACGTCCCTATGGCTGCTGATAGTGTGGAGAAAACAGCTTTCACTTGTAAGTACGGTCTGTTCGAATGGCTGGTGATGCCTTTCGGACTGTGCAATGCTGTTCCGGCCTTCGAGCGTCTGATGGAGACGGTTCTGGTGGATCTCAAGTGGAGAACATGTCTGGTGTACCTCGATGACTGTGTGGTCTTCAGCGAAGACTTCCCGGCTGGGATGTTTGCAGGTAGATTCATCCTAGCTTGATGGAGGATGAGAGCTCCGAACACGGGGCACATAAACTGGTGGCCAGAGCGACGTCGTATCCTTGCGCTGGAGCCCCACCTTGATTGGTCTTGGACCCGATCAGGCGAATCCAAACAGCCTGAGCCTGTGACAAACGCTGAGTCCGCTGTCCAGCAGTATCGACAACAACGATGTCTTGAGCTCGTAGCGCGAACCACTTGGAGGATCCACCTTGGATGGCAACGATCTCTGATCGTCTCAAAAGAAAGAAGAATGCCAGGCACACTATTGAAAACAAGTAATTTATTGTTTCAGGTATTTATTTTACTAAAAGAGCGATGTCCTGACGATAGTTAATTTTCGACTCTGCTTCCAATTGATGTATATTGTTTTTTACAGTCCCTGGGGGTCAAACGAACAAATACATTAATGAGAGCTTATGTAATGGCCATCAGCTCGATCCGAAAAGGGACGAGGAGAGCGGTGCCCCCAAAGTGGCCATGCATATTGGCTCTACTAATGTAGCGTCAAATCCCCTGGTGGACCTGCCACCATGTTCGCTGAAAGCACTCCTTACATATCCTGGTGTAGTTCTTGTACGCGTCGGAAAACCAGCGGCCGAGGAACTGGATTGTAAGTGCATATGTGTCAGATCGGTACATGTGCGTGGCTCCACCGGCGCGTCGAGAAGGAGATCTGAACCGGCGGGGGTCTTGGCTAGTGCGAGCGGCAGTGCCTTTGATAGCTTCGGACACGTCTTCGGTCGATACGCAGGCTGGTTGTCCCCAGTCTGAGATGTACACAGCGGCTGGGATGTTTGCAGGTAGATTCATCCTAGCTTGATGGAGGATGAGAGCTCCGAACACGGGGCACATAAACTGATGGCCAGAGCGACAAAGTATCCTTGTCGCTGGAGCCCCACCTTGATTGGTCTTGGACCCGATCAGGCGAATCCAAACAGCCTGAGCCTGTGACAAACGCTGAGTCAACTGTCCAGCAGTATCTACAACAACGATGTCTTGAGCTCGTAGCGCGAACCACTTGGAGGATCCACCTTGGATGGCAACGATCTCTGATCGTCTCAAAAGAAAGAAGAATGCCAGGCACACTATTGAAAACAAGTAATTTATTGTTTCAGTTATTTATTTTACTAAAAGAGCGATGTCCTAACGATATTTAATTTTCGACTCTGCTTCCAATTGATGTATATTGTTTTTTACAATCCTTGGGGGTCAAACGAACAAATACATTAATGAGAGTTTATGTAATGGCCATCAGCTCGATCCGAAAAGGGACGAGGAGAGCGGTGCCCCCAAAGTGGCCATGCATATTGGCTCCACTAATGTAGCGTCAAATCCCCTGGTGGACCTGCCACCATGTTCGCTGAAAGCACTCCTTACAGATCCTGGTGTAGTTCTTGTACGCGTCGGAAACCCAGCGGCCGAGGAACTAGATTGTAAGTGCATATGTGTCAGATCGGTACATGTGCGTGGCTCCACCGGCGCGTAGAGAAGGAGATCTGAACCGGCGGGGGTCTTGGCCAGTGCGAGCGGCAGTGCCTTTGATAGCTTCGGACACGTCTTCGGTCGATACGCAGGCTGGTTGTCCCCAGTGTGAGATGTACACAGCGGCTGGGATGTTTGCAGGTTAGATTCATCCTAGCTTTGATGGAGGATGAGAGCTCCGAACACGGGGCAGATAAACTGGTGGCTGAGAGCGAGATAGAATCCTTGTCGCTTGGAGCCCCACCTTGATTCGTTCTTTGGACTCGATCACGTGAAATCCCAAACAGCCTGAGCCTGTGACAAACGCTGGAGGCGGCTGGTCCAGCAGGCTGCTACAACAACGATGACCTTGAGCTCGTAGCGCGAAACCACGTAGCAGGATGCAGCCATCGAATGTCGAACGATCATCTGATCGCTCTCTCAACGAAAGAAGAATGCCG
>NW_003303633.1:4475-9527 GCF_000142945.1 Phytophthora infestans T30-4
TGAGCTGCCATTTCGAGCTGAATGGATATTCCCTCGGGAAGCGGATGTCATCCCGACGGCCGGCTATGTGGATTCGCTCATCACCAGACCTCACGTGGAAGAATTGCAAAATGCTGCCGAAAACGATGAAACGTCGGCGATATAGTCTAGCGACTAGCAGTTTGCTGTTTGGGATAGGCTTCCTGCTTTCGTTCATTAATATTATGTGGGCTTACCATTCGATTTTGCAGTATTAATACTTTGCATCATTTTATATCATGTATTAACACTGTACATGTCTACATGTACTTAGTTAGCACTTCCAATATACGGTCATGTCGCACTTAAGTACGTCCGAAAATATAAGGCCACCTGATTAATTAAAAAAAAAACATTAATATTTGCTCGATTAGATGCGACGAAAAAGCGTACTTACGTAAAAAAAATCGTTTCTATGGCGAATCGAATTCATGCAGGTTTTTTTTCGCCTTGAGCCGCCGATTGATAATAATTGGATGCCCACGACAAAAAAGACGGCTACAACGTTTCTGATCACCAATCAGCTAACGCTAGATTAATTTTTTTTATCTTAAGTTTAATTTTTTTATTTGATGTGGCTTTATTTCCGGACAGAGGAAGCACTTTGTTACCGTTCTGCTCCATAGGGTTAAATGATTGACATTAATTAGTGAGCTTAGCAATACTTCAAGTGCATTACATGTAGAAGAACTGCAAGCTGATTTAAAGAAAAAAATGTTTTTTTTTTACTTTGAGGCTAGTTCCAGTTTGGTATATCTTAATATTTTAATGACTTTTGGAATCAAAACATCATTAACGATAAGCCTGGGATTCCTAAAAATAAATATTAAAATAAAATAATGATATTTTTAGCGCTAAAAACTTAATTTTTGAAGTTTAAACTGTGGAAATGCCTTTTTTATTTTCATATTATTTCCTGACCTATGTAATTATGTGATGTTATCCGTAACCGCTGCGAATGCCGTTGGAGCCACCCTTATAGTCTCTTACTCACGTTCAGACGTAGAACTTGCCAACCGTACTCAGCATGCATCACCAAAAACCGACATTTACAAATTTGTAAGACGACCAATTATTGAAAACAAGTAATATATTGTTTTAGTTATTTATTTTACTAAAAGAGCGATGTCCTAACGATATTTAATTTTCGACTCTGCTTCCAATTGATGTATATTGTTTTTTACAATCCTTGGGGGTCAAACGAACAAATACATTAATGAGAGCTTATGTAATGGCCATCAGCTCGATCCGAAAAGGGACGAGGAGAGCGGTGCCCCCAAAGTGGCCATGCATATTGGCTCCACTAATGTAGCGTCAAATCCCCAGGTGGACCTGCCACCATGTTCGCTGAAAGCACTCCTTACAGATCCCTGGTGTAGTTCTTGTACGCGTCGGAAACCCAGCGGACGAGGAACTGGATTGTAAGTGCATATGTGTCAGATCGGTACATGTGCGTGGCTCCACCTGCGCGTAGAGAAGGAGATCTGAACCGGCGGGGGTCTTGGCCAGTGCGAGCGGCAGTGCCTTTGATAGCTTCGGACACGTCTTCGGTCGATACGCAGGCTGGTTGTCCCCAGTGTGAGATGTACACAGCGGCTGGGATGTTTGCAGGTAGATTCATCCTAGCTTGATAAAGGATTAGAGCTCCGAACACGGGGCACATAAACTGGTGGCCAGAGCGACGTCGTATCCTTGTCGCTGGAGCCCCACCTTGATTGGCCTTGGACCCGATCAGGCGAATTCAAACAGCCTGAGCCTGTGACAAACGCTGAGTCGGCTGTCCAGCAGTATCTACAACAACGATGTCTTGAGCTCGTAGCGCGAACCACTTGGAGGATCCACCTTGGATGGCAACGATCTCTGATCGTCTCAAAAGAAAGAAGAATGCCAGGCACACTATTGAAAACAAGTAATTTATTGTTTCAGTTATTTATTTTACTAAAAGAGCGATGTCCTGACGATAGTTAATTTTCGACTCTGCTTCCAATTGATGTATATTGATTTTTACAGTCCTTGGGGGTCAAACGAACAAATACGTTAATGAGAGCTTATGTAATGGCCATCAGCTCGATCCGAAAAGGGACGAGCAGAGGGGTGCCCCCAAAGTGGCCATGCATATTGGCTCCACTAATTTAGCGTCAAATCCCCTGGTGGACCTGCCACCATGTTCGCTGAAAGCACTCCTTACAGATCCTGGTGTAGTTCTTGTACGCGTCGGAAACCCAGCGGCCGAGGAACTGGATTGTAAGTGCATATGTGTCAGATCGGTACATGTGCGTGGCTCCACCGGCGCGTAGAGAAGGAGATCTGAACCGGCGGGGGTCTTGGCCAGTGCGAGCGGCAGTGCCTTTGATAGCTTCGGACACGTCTTCGGTCGATACGCAGGCTGGTTGTCCCCAGTGTGAGATGTACACAGCGGCTGGGATGTTTGCAGGTAGATTCATCCTAGCTTGATGGAGGATGAGAGCTCCGAACACGGGGCACATAATCTGGTGGCCAGAGCGACAAAGTATCCTTGTCGCTGGAGCCCCACCTTGATTGGTCTTGGACCCGATCAGGCGAATCCAAACAGCCTGAGCCTGTGACAAACGCTGAGTCGGCTGTCCAGCAGTATCTACAACAACGATGTCTTGAGCTCGTAGCGCGAACCACTTGAAGGATCCACCTTGGATGGCAACGATCTCTGATCGTCTCAAAAGAAAGAAGAATGCCAGGCACACTATTGAAAACAAGTAATTTATTGTTTTGGTTATTTATTTTACTAAAAGAGCGATGTCCTGACGATATTTAATTTTCGCCTCTGCTTCCAATTGATGTATATTGTTTTTTACAATCCTTGGGGATCAAACGAGCAAATACATTAATAAGAGCTTATGTAATGGCCATCAGCTCGATCCGAAAAGGGACGAGCAGAGCGGTGCCCCCAAAGTGGCCATGCATATTGGCTCCACTAATGTAGCGTCAAATCCCCTGGTGGACCTGCCACCATGGTTGCTGAAAGCACTCCTTACAGATCCTGGTGTAGTTCTTGTACGCGTCGGAAACCCAGCGGCCGAGGAACTGGATTGTAAGTGCATATGTGTCAGATCGGTACATGTGCGTGGCTCCCCCGGCGCGTAGAGAAGGAGATCTGAACCGGCGGGGGTCTTGGCCAGTGCGAGCGGCAGTGCCTTTGATAGCTTCGGACACGTCTTCGGTCGATACGCAGGCTGGTTGTCCCCAGTGTGAGATGTACACAGCGGCTGGGATGTTTGCAGGTAGATTCATCCTAGCTTGGTGGAGGATAAGAGCTCCGTACATGGGGCACATAAACTGGTGGCCAGAGCGACATAGTATCCTTGTCGCTGGAGCCCCACCTTGATTGGTCTTGGACCCGATCAGGCGAATCCAAACAGCCTGAGCCTGTGACAAACGCTGAGTCGGCTGTCCAGCAGTATCGACAACAACGATGTCTTGAGCTCGTAGCGCGAACCACTTGGAAGATCCACCTTGGATGGCAACGATCTCTGATCGTCTCAAAAGAAAGAAGAATGCCAGGCACACTATTGAAAACAAGTAATTTATTGTTTCAGTTATTTATTTTACTAAAAGAGCGATGTCCTGACGATATTTAATTTTCGCCTCTGCTTCCAATTGATGTATATTGTTTTTTACAATCCTTGGGGATCAAACGAGCAAATACATTAATAAGAGCTTATGTAATGGCCATCAGCTCGATCCGAAAAGGGACGAGCAGAGCGGTGCCCCCAAAGTGGCCATGCATATTGGCTCCACTAATGTAGCGTCAAATCCCCTGGTGGACCTGCCACCATGTTCGCTGAAAGCACTCCTTACAGATCCTGGTGTAGTTCTTGTACGCGTCGGAAACCCAGCGGCCGAGGAACTGGATTGTAAGTGCATATGTGTCATATCGGTACATGTGCGTGGCTCCACCGGCGCGTAGAGAAGGAGATCTGAACCGGCGGGGGTCTTGGCCAGTGCGAGCGGCAGTGCCTTTGATAGCTTCGGACACGTCTTCGGTCGATACGCAGGCTGGTTGTCCCCAGTGTGAGATGTACACAGCGGCTGGGATGTTTGCAGGTAGATTCATCCTAGCTTGGTGGAGGATGAGAGCTCCGTACACGGGGCACATAAACTGGTGGCCAGAGCGACATAGTATCCTTGTCGCTGGAGCCCCACCTTGATTGGTCTTGGACCCGATCAGGCGAATCCAAACAGCCTGAGCCTGTGACAAACGCTGAGTCGGCTGTCCAGCAGTATCTACAACAACGATGTCTTGAGCTCGTAGCGCGAACCACTTGGAGGATCCACCTTGGATGGCAACGATCTCTGATCGTCTCAAAAGAAAGAAGAATGCCAGGCACACTATTGAAAACAAGTAATTTATTGTTTTGGTTATTAATTTTTCTAAAAGAGCGATGTCCTAACGATATTTAATTTTTGACTCTGCTTCCAATTGATGTATATTGTTTTTTACAATCCTTGGGGGTCAAACGAACAAATACATTAATGAGAGTTTATGTAATGGCCATCAGCTCGATCCGAAAAGGGACGAGGAGAGCGGTGCCCCCAAAGTGGCCATGCATATTGGCTCCACTAATGTAGCGTCAAATCCCCTGGTGGACCTGCCACCATGTTCGCTGAAAGCACTCCTTACAGATCCTGGTGTAGTTCTTGTACGCGTCGGAAACCCAGCGGCCGAGGAACTAGATTGTAAGTGCATATGTGTCAGATCGGTACATGTGCGTGGCTCCACCGGCGCGTAGAGAAGGAGATCTGAACCGGCGGGGGTCTTGGCCAGTGCGAGCGGCAGTGCCTTTGATAGCTTCGGACACGTCTTCGGTCGATACGCAGGCTGGTTGTCCCCAGTGTGAGATGTACACAGCGGCTGGGATGTTTGCAGGTAGATTCATCCTAGCTTGATGGAGGATGAGAGCTCCGAACACGGGGCACATAAACTGGTGGCCAGAGCGACAAAGTATCCTTGACGCTGGAGCCCCACCTTGATTGGTCTTGGACCCGATCAGGCGAATC
>NW_003303633.1:10467-13319 GCF_000142945.1 Phytophthora infestans T30-4
CGCTACGTAAAACACTTCGTGGTTTGCATCGGCTAAGGCTTCGATCTTTCGTGCTTCGTGTTGCTTTTCTATCCCATCGTCTACATAGGGTGGGTCGGTGTTCTTTCGTGTTTCGTGTTCTTGCTGAGTCACGTGCCTCCGCGCCAGCTGAATCACAAACGCTGTTCCGATTTTGTTTGATGTACATAGCATATATTGCTGGAAAGTTCACACAATATGTTAAGGTCGCACACTACGTGCAAAAATACAGAGGAAGATGATACTTTTCCCCGGAGGCAGTGTGGAGTGCAGGGGTGTAATCCACAATAGTCATTTTTTTATTTTTTCACATTATTATTAATAGTAATAAAATTGTTATTTATTATAAAACGCTGATACTATAATAATGTGTACTACTACTACAACAAATAGCTGCAAGGAAAAATATGAAATGTCTTGATAATAGTACTACTCAAAACATATTGTAAGTTTAATTTCTGGAAAAGTACTATGAAGCCTTGGCCAGTGCGAGCGGCAGTGCCTTTGATAGCTTTCGGACACGTCTTTCGGTCGATACGCAGGCTGGTTGTCCCCAGTGTGAGATGTACACAGCGGCTGGGATGTTTGCAGGTAGATTCATCCTAGCTTGATAAAGGATGAGAGCTCCGAACACGGGGCACATAAACTGGTGGCCAGAGCGACAAAGTATCCTTGTCGCTGGAGCCCCACCTAGATTGGTCTTGGACCCGATCAGGCGAATCCAAACAGCCTGAGCCTGTGACAAACGCTGAGTCGGCGTCCAGCAGTATCTACAACAACGAGTCTGAGCTGTAGCGCGACCACTGGAGATCCACCTGGATGGCAAGATCTCGATCTTCAAAAAAGAAGAAGGCCCGGCCCCCCTTTTTGAAAAAAACAATAATATTTTTTGTTTTTCCCATTTATTTTTTTTTTAAAAAAAAAGAGAGAGGGTTTTTTCCTAAAAAAAATTATTAAAATTTTTGGGTTTTTTGTTTTTACAAGGGATTTTATTTTTTTTTTTTAAACATTCCTGGGGGGTTCAAGCCAACAAAAACAAATAACGTTAATGAGAGCTTATGTAATGGCCATCAGCTCGATCCGAAAAGGGACGAGGAGAGCGGTGCCCCCAAAGTGGCCATGCATATTGGCTCCACTAATGTAGCGTCAAATCCCCTGGTGGACCTGCCACCATGTTCGCTGAAAGCACTCCTTACAGATCCTGGTGTAGTTCTTGTACGCGTCGGAAACCCAGCGGCCGAGGAACTGGATTGTAAGTGCATATGTGTCATATCGGTACATGTGCGTGGCTCCACCGGCGCGTAGAGAAGGAGATCTGAACCGGCGGGGGTCTTGGCCAGTGCGAGCGGCAGTGCCTTTGATAGCTTCGGACACGTCTTCGGTCGATACGCAGGCTGGTTGTCCCCAGTGTGAGATGTACACAGCGGCTGGAATGTTTGCAGGTAGATTCATCCTAGCTTGGTGGAGGATGAGAGCTCCGTACACGGGGCACATAAACTGGTGGCCAGAGCGACATAGTATCCTTGTCGCTGGAGCCCCACCTTGATTGGTCTTGGACCCGATCAGGCGAATCCAAACAGCCTGAGCCTGTGACAAACGCTGAGTCGGCTGTCCAGCAGTATCTACAACAACGATGTCTTGAGCTCGTAGCGCGAACCACTTGGAGGATCCACCTTGGATGGCAACGATCTCTGATCGTCTCAAAAGAAAGAAGAATGCCAGGCACACTATTGAAAACAAGTAATTTATTGTTTGGTTATTTATTTTACTAAAAGAGCGATGTCCTAACGATATTTATTTTTCGTCTCTGCTTCCAATTGATGTATATTGTTTTTTACAATCCTTGGGGGTCAAACGAACAAATACATTAATAAGAGCTTATGTAATGGCCATCAGCTCGATCCGAAAAGGGACGAGGAGAGCGGTGCCCCCAAAGTGACCATGCATATTGGCTCCACTAATGTAGCGTCAAATCCCCTGGTGGACCTGCCACCATGTTCGCTGAAAGGACTCCTTACAGATCCTGGTGTAGTTATTGTACGCGTCGGAAACCCAGCGGCCGAGGAACTGGATTGTAAGTGCATATGTGTCAGATCGGTACATGTGCGTGGCTCCACCGGCGCGTAGAGAAGGAGATCTGAACCGGCGGGGGTCTTGGCCAGTGCGAGCGGCAGTGCCTTTGATAGCTTCGGACACGTCTTCGGTCGATACGCAGGCTCGTTGCCCCCAGTGTGAGATGTACACAGCGGCTAGGATGTTTGCAGGTAGATTCATCCTAGCTTGATGGAGGATGAGAGCTCCGAACACGGGGCACATAAACTGGTGGCCAGAGCGACAAAGTATCCTTGTCGCTGGAGCCCCACCTTGATTGGTCTTGGACCCGATCAGGCGAATCCAAACAGCCTGAGCCTGTGACAAACGCTGAGTCGGCTGTCCAGCAGTATCTACAACAACGATGTCTTGAGCTCGTAGCGCGAACCACTTGGAGGATCCACCTTGGATGGCAACGATCTCTGATCGTCTCAAAAGAAAGAAGAATGCCAGGCACACTATTGAAAACAAGTAATTTATTGTTTTGGTTATTTATTTTACTAAAAGAGCGATGTCCTAACGATATTTATTTTTCGTCTCTGCTTCCAATTGATGTATATTGATTTTAACAATCCTTGGGGATAAACAAAACAAATTCATGAAAAAGAGCTTATGTGCGGCCTTCAGTTCAATCGGAAAGGGGCGAGGCAGAGGGTTCACGCAAAAGGATCAGTATTTTTGGCTTTTCATGAAAACATTCAAATCTTCTGGGCGAAGAAGGGCCATGGTTGCATAAAAATGTC
>NW_003303633.1:29351-32337 GCF_000142945.1 Phytophthora infestans T30-4
ACTGTGGAAGCTCAGTAGTAGTGGGGCTGAGGCTACGTGGAGATTGAGTATGCTGCGAACTAGTCGGATTTGCTGATGATGACGTCGGAGGCTGAGTCGACATCGACTCTATAGTAAGCGATGGCGACGGCGATTCTTGTGCTTCTCCTCTTATGGACGTTGCTGGCAGAGTAGAGGCTACGTCACTGCTGTGCATGGATGTATCTGTTACTGCTACGTCAGATGTGGAGGTACCCTGATAAGGCCGTGATGGACGAGAAGTCGGCGAGAACCTTGTCCTCCCACGACGACGCGATGATTCGACAAGTGACGTATTGAGAGGTGAAGGTGAGTTTGCACCTCTGGGCGGTCTGCGGCGAGTCATCGAGATGTTGTTATAGTCGCTGTCTTTTGCGAGAGTGGGGGCGGCCTGCATTTGAGTCCGGGTGTGCTTCTTCGGGAGAGTTGGAATGGTTTCAAAACTGCCATGAATGACGATCGCTGCTATTACTGCGTGACCTAGTTAAATTGGTCACGTGACCTACGTTTAGCAAGTGTGACCTATTCATCACATATGGGTGTGACCAAGTGTCAAATTTGACCTGTTTTATGGGCTTCGGCAATAACAGGACGAAACTGTAGTCCTGTTGAACAGACGGGATCAGCACGAAACATAAATACGTGTGACCTCAAACTTGCATGTTACCATCACGAACGACCGGTACAAATATCACATTGGTTGTGCTCTAGTTAGCATTGCATTTTCGTTGTGTCAGAAAACTTGTCCGGTAACTGTCCCATGTACAGCCCATTTCCTATCGCAAACCTAGGTCATTTTGCCGACCCTTCTTTCTGGAGCGAATTTAAACACGACCGGCAAGTCTGCATTTTCTCCAACCCATTATCGTCTTAAATACCACTCGAAGCAAGGAAAAGGCTACTTAATAAAGTCGATAAATGGGAATCACTACAGTAGGTGAGTAGCTCAGCTGGAAGATCTGCAGGGCCTTTTAATCGTGTATGCATAGCTTCCACCAACACTTTACCTTTTTATATTGCCTGCATGGACATTTCGTGGCCATCGCAAACACAGCAAACGCACTCTTCCATATAGCTACTCGATAACGTCTCAGCACAGTGGTCATACGCACTGTCCATTACATCACTTGGTACCTTGTCCACGGACCACGGGTCGTGCACAACGCTTCTGGCTTCAGTCATGCCAGCACGATAGGCTCCGGTGCTATGTGTGACAACATAGTCAGCAACCATTCTTGCGTCCCGGCTCATTTTTCTAATCTTTCGGCGGTGAGTAGACTTAACTCCTAGTACTGAGGCTCGCCTCTTCTCCCCAACTCGCCGACGTTTTGCTGCTGCAGTTTTGATTCAAGCATCACATCGCACCGAAAGCGGGCCTCGTCCGATCGAACCGTGCGAAAGCTACAAACACCGCCAAACCATCTTTTCAGGTGTGCTTTTGATCTCACTAACTGTCGCACATCCGTACAACTAAAATTGTATTTCTCCGAGAGATTAATGGTTGGAAATACATGTGCGTTGCATTTGATGTACTGCTTTGTGATGCGGCTATGCAATTTAATTGAAAGTGCTTGCACTTTAGCTAGTCAGAATAGAGATAAACTAGAAATTACCTGGTTTAATGCTCATTGCCGACTACGCCAAAATATATTAAGACAAGCTGACGCTGATCAATTCAGCACACGGTGCTCAGATGCAACAGGAATACCTGAATGAACCCACCAAGCTAAGAATATAACATATAAACGCTGATGTCGATTATCCAAATAATATATAAATTGTCGGCTTGAGCCTTAATTGTACACGTATCTTCACAGTACTTAGTACAGCAATGCGACTAACACATGTGATATTCCTCGCGGAACTGTAGTAGCTTTGTAGGATCGTTAACGAGTAGTGTCTCGTAAGCTAAATATTTGTGTAAGAGCGCCTGTTACGCTTACCTACAATTTAGCACAATCGGCAGGGTAATAGCAGTAGTTAGACGAGCTATTTCCGAGAGTAAATGTCACCGTCTACACCGTCATTGGTCAAAATTCTCATATGTTATAAGAGATCTTACCCACGCTATTTTCTTTCAAGAGGTAGTTTGGAATCCAAGAGACGAACGGTTGACGCTGATAATTCAAATGAAGCGCCCAGGGGGCCGTCCGTCGTGGCGGAGACGGGTGACACGCAGGAAAGCACCCTCTATGAGACGTCTGCGAAGAAGCAGAAGAAGGTAACTGCACCAAAGATCGTGCGAGGCACTACAAGATCGGGCAAGAAGGACTCGATTTTCTGGGATTTCGACGGTGTGGACGGAGGGAAGGACTGGATGACAAACTCATCCAACTAAAACAAATGGCGCGGTAGTGACCACAACAACGACAAGACAAAAGAGGCATTGTTGAAGCAAAAAGTGCAGCAGCTACTGTCGGTAGGAATTCAACATGGATACAGCGCCGGCGTGCGCAAACAGATCAACGCGCTCCAGAAACAGTTTCACGACTCCGCTGATATTTTAGCCGGCACGGGGGCAGACATAACCAATGAAAAGGACCTTCGATTAGCTGTCCTGAAACGCTGTCCCTACTACTTCGACCTAAAAGACGTAATGATCGATCGGCCATCAGTCCGTCCAAAGATTACGTCAGATGATCTTGACCCTGTGGATTATGGAGACATCTTCAGAAGCTGGTTACATTCTTTAAGAAGACTCAACACGCACACTCGCTGCTGAACAATGCACAGAATAGACATAAACTAATTACAGGATTCAGAACTGCTAAAGCTCTTGGGAATCCAGCAGTTACAACGCCGCTGCCGCTGAACTTGAAACATGGCGATTGAAAGAAAAAACGAAATTCTAAAGCTAAAAGGGAAAAGAAAGAACCTTTTTGAGAAATATGTGCTTCTTTGTGTGAAATTTTGTAACTTTGTGTCGGTTGGGAAAAAAAATGTGGCGCATCTTTACAAAATGGGGGTC
>NW_003303633.1:42935-49227 GCF_000142945.1 Phytophthora infestans T30-4
GAGTTTGTGACGAACACCTCTTCATTCTGATTGGTCGGTAAACCGAACCTAAGTAACGGGGTACGTAGCCCTAAGTGTACCCTGGTTACATGAAGTGTGACACTTCACACTTCAGGAGTATGACACGTCATACACCACAACTTCCGCAAAACCCCCAGCATTCGGCTACAGTAGAGCGGATTAGCCGGGACGGCGGTATAATATGGAATAATACGTCCTGTAGCTGTTACTTTTTGTCCTAAAAACAACATTAAGTACGAAACATTTAAGGACGTATTATTCCACTCTATGACACTTAGACATGAGCAGTGATCGACGATACCATGCGCTGAGCAGAATTTGAATGAGATTTACGGAACCGACTAACCCTGCATGCTTTACTCGATACACTTGATGACTTTGCGCCGAAAAAATCGAGTACCACAGTAGAACTTTAATAGTAATACATGTACTGTAGTAAGAAATAGCACTGTAAATGTAGAATCACTAACGGGGCACCAATGAAGAGCATGGTGCGTTGATACAGAGACAAGCTGTGTACTACTTTAATTTTATACGCACTTCACAAATACGAAGCTTGTAGAAACTCTTATTGCAACTTCACTACTACATGTATTTCGCAGAGCATTCCAAGTAGAGCTTCGTTGGGCTCTGTGAATAAGTAGATCTACCACCCTAGCAACATAATCATTTTTACTCACATGGTTCTTCGTATTTATGACTGTCTTCAACACATTGTCTTGTTGAAAGCTTCGGTCGCCACTTCGCATCAGTGTCGCGTTATTGATAAGGGTCGTTTTTGATGGTGACAAATAAAAGTGTAATCGGTAAGACACCAATGAAGTTCACTTGCCCATTCAGCAGCAGCAAGTACTAGCCTCAAGCTGGAGACAAGTGAATGGTATCCAAATACGTAGCGAATGACCTGGTGAGCATCGTTCTCAATAAAAATCCAGAACTTTAGTGTTTCACCAAAATGTAACTTAAATCTGAACCTTCTAAAGTAGATGCTATTTTTGGTAATGCCGCGCCGACAGACACAACACTAAAAATTAGCAACTATTGAAGAGGAGTCATGCCCGTGGACCGCAACCGTCCTGCCGGAATTCCATCTCGAGCGATCGACCGACCCCATGCAGTGAAGAAGCCGTCGGGACTGAACGTCACACGCTTTATCGCTCGCGAGGAAGAGCTGCACCAGGCACGGAAATACACCTATAACAACGACACTAATGCAAGTAGAGCTCTTTGGGAAGAAAAGCAAAATCGCCTATCGGGCAGTGGTGCTCGTTCCCAGCAGAACAAACGGTTCGTGGATAACACATGAATGTCTGCCGAGACTGTTTAGCTTGGTATGGCCCTTAATCCATTTTTGCATTGTAGTCTTGATGAAGAGCGAGAGTTGTTGGACAAAGAGGTACTCAAGATCCGACAAGCGCGACTCCAAAAGTACTATGAAACGTGCTACCAAGAGTACGTATCAGTATTTTTTAAATGTATTTTGCTTACTGTTATGTTGCAATATGTAGATGGGAGCAAGAGCTGCGAGCTCGAGGTCTAGCGCTTGTACGTGATCGAGACTAGATTACTTAAGGGGGAAACCATCAACGAGAATTTTACTTTCAAGATGATATTTTATTATTAACCGTATCATCAGCTTCGCTGTCCTTGCATCATACGACACCTTCATCCTCCGGTACGCGTTCCTCAGCAATATCTGTAGACTTGCAATTCTCTTCAGATAAGCCTTCAGAGTCCACTGCAGACGGAATGACGACATAGTGTGATGGGACTGTTTCGGACGGGTATACTAGCAGCAAGTACAGCAGCAGCGTCATATATAACCCAGCCACGACGACCAGACCAATCCAAGCTGCCGTTGATAACTTTTCCGGGAGGTTCTTGATGAGAATATCGTAGACGAGCGTGTAATTCACGCCACAAAGCAACGCCGTGCCCACGACGAGTAGAGCTCCAATCCACCTATTATTTACAAAAAGTGGCCCCATCAGCCTCGTGCTTGTGGTAAATGCGAGCAACGGCAGAAGTGCGAAAAGCAACTGAACACTCTGGAGTACATTAAGGAGCTCGTTAAAGCGGTCGCTCTGGAATTGTCGATCTTGACTGATAAGCGCCACGAGAATCGCTGGGATCAATGCCACTCCTCGCGTAAGCGCCACACGCTTCCAAGCTGCAATCCGGATTTCCAAAAATCCCTCCATGACGAACTGGCCAGCGTAAGTATCAGTCATGGTCGAAGCCTGACCTGACGCAAGTAAGCCAATGGCCCACACTACCTTCGCATACCCACCAAGTGCTTCACGTACTGCCTCGCCAGCCTGTGCTAGACCAATCTCTTGGCGATATCCAGCTGTCGGCCCCAGCCCAAACGATACCGTATCAAACCTATCTCCACGTCCATCCACGTAACACGGTGTGCATGTTGTCACTGTATTGATAATGTCCGCGGTCATATCCTCATTAAACACACTCTCGCCACCAAAGACACAGATATTGCCCGTAAAAGCATCGTAAATCGTACTCCCCGAGCTCAACGCTGCCTTTGCTGGAATACACGACGTCTGGATATCTCTCCCATACAAACTCGAAATAGGATTACTACTGAGCGCATAACACTGGCGGCTGAAGAAGCTGCTGGCAAAGGCACAAACCACCGCCGCGTTGATTAAGAAGCTGACGAACAGCGCCATGCTGCTTCCAATCCGAAATATTAGTTGGCTTCCTTTACTTTTGTCGGAGATCTCGTATTAGTTGTCCTCTCTTGGACCAATGCTGAGTGAAGAAAAATATTATGTGGCATGATGATGGCCCCCAGCATCGCTACCGCCTGCATGGTGTTCTGTTTGTCCATTCTGGGCTCTACTATCCCATTAATAATCTCTATTCCGTCTGGATCACTCATGGTGAAGTCGGCGAAGAAGCAGACGCACATGGTGGCGATGAGCAGCAAGAAGAACATCTCGAGATATCGAGTTTTAAAGTCTCCCGCTCGTTGTAGGGCCAGGAATGTGAAGGTATCGAGTCCTGTAAGCAGACAACCGAGCCATAGAGGTAACCCAAATAGAAGCTTGAAGGCTACAGCCGATCCCAGAACCTCCTGGATGTCGCTGCCGATGATGGCGAGCTCCGTCATGATCCAGAGTCCGAAAGAGACGAGTGGTGGATACTCGGAGCGACATAATTGAGCCAAGTGACGACCGGTACAGGCCCCCAATCTGGCAGCTAAGATCTGGTAGAGGCCTCCGAACATGGTGCTGAGTAGAACGACGTAGAGCAGTTGGTAGCGTGTGTAGGCCCCACTTTGTAGATCTGCTTCGAGGTTTCCAGGGTCCAAGTAGGCCATGCTCATGAGCCGACCGGGGCCAGTGTACGACCAGAAGACGGACCAGGAGAAGCGGGGGCGATGTGGGTTTGCAGAGGGGTCGGTGGAGCCAGGAGGTAGAGCCTCGAGCGCGTGCTCGGAGCTCCATCATGACTCTGATTGGGTTATGGCAAAGACTGTGGTTGAAGCTTTGATCTTCTAAACAGGAATGTTTTATTTCTATAAAGGTATAGTACTGATGTACAATACCTTTATGTCGTGATAAGATGTGGTTTTTTTATTAAACGGAAAAAGGTAACCTTCGCTTTAGTAATACGATAGCCATTGATTACACTAAATAGTCATATCGTGTCATGAACCAATCGACATAAGACAGCCGATGTCATTGGCCGAGTGCGGGTGCAAGTGTCCAACGCAATGAAAGCATAGGCTGGGTTCATTCAAGAGTATTTGCGAAAGGCACTTGGACGTACAACTCCCTGAAATTTATATCAGAGCTAGCATCCTGAAATAAAACCTGGTAATATATTAGCTCAGCGGATTATCAAAACAAAAAGGCTCAATTCAAAATAGGTGTTTCAAAATATATCATTTAGGGCGTCTCCATCGCGGGAGCAAAATGCTGCTGTGGCAGAAAACTAAAAATAAATTACCGCGGTCTCGCTCCACCGCGGTTTCCAAGGGATGGGTTTGGCTTCCTATATACACCATTTTACCAGTGTGTCCACGTACCTTCACGCAGTAGCTTAACCTCATTTAACAGGCCTAAGGCGTAGCCCCTTAGTTCCTTCAAGCTACATAGACAAACATGATCGCTTTATATCGTCGGCAATATAGTTCCAGAAAACCTTACTATATAAACAAGATCATGTATCAGATTACTTACTATAAATTTTTTTAACTTACTTCAAATTCAATTTTTTTAGATCACTGATTTGGTACCATTCTTAATAAGTGCTTGTTTTTTCCCGATGTTCGTTATCGTACAGTTCTGCACCCTGTTTTCGCCGGGGTGGACCATATAGGATTTGCAAATAAATCAGACTCTAGCATACGAATGGTTGCTGATTTGGATTCAGGATCATCACATTCGGAAATTTATGAAAGGTCCAAGGGCGCGAAAACGGTATGTAGTACTGTACTTCCTTTGATTTTCTAATCCCCTCTCACGATTTTTGAGATAATACTTCCTTTGGGCCCGCGTGATCGCTATTGGGTGAGTAAGCCTGACTTATTCCTTTTAGCGCTTAGTATATATTACTATACAGTACTATTTAGACTAATAGTTATTTCAGTATCGACTATTGGTTTTAGTAATCTGACATTCTGTTAGTCTTATAAGATTTAAGAGGTCAGTAAAGTACTGTACGAATCATGCTCGACTACTGATAATCAGTAGGGAACTGTATTACGTAGCTGATGTCAGCATACTGTATACGTCTTGTCTTGTCTTGACCGATGCATACCGGTTAGTGATGGGGACGTAAAAAATGTAAATAGGTCCGGTCCGATACCCCTTACGTGAAGTTAACGTTATCAAGACATCATCACGTGATTTAAACAAATACCTTCGTTTTGATTAAAACAAAAGCCAGCGGCTGACGGACACGAGGCGAGTGTTTGATGCCGCCACTTGAAGTATTGCGTACAAGTACTCCTTCTGACTTCAGTACTCAATTTCAGCAGCCTGTACGACACTGTGAACAGTGCTTTCGTCGAGTTCACCGTCCTGGGCGAATCTCATCTCCTCCGCCGCGTCGATCGCAGTTTCTCTATCTGATCTAGGGCTCGAGAGCGTACTGTCAAGACATCCTACTACGAGAGAATTTCTACGTTCCAGTGCTGGTGAACACGACTTCAATCTGTCGTCAAGTGTTATCCGTACGCTGTGTTGCTGAGTGTGTCACCATGGAAGATAACACACCGTCAACCCCGCCTTCTCCGTCGCCCCCCCTCCTCTTTTCAAGATGCCTCGCGTACACAAGGAAGAGTACTGGACGTTTATAATGCTCGTGGCTCCAAGTGCTCAGTTGCCCGCTGGGAAAGCAAAGTGAGCATTATAGGATGCAGAACTGGCATATTGCCTGAAATGCAGAATCATGTTTAACTTTAGAGCTGGCAGTAGTGCTAGCGTCCGAAAGCACATGAACCAAAATCACCCAGAAGAGCTTGTCAGGATAGGGCAAGCGGAGGCTGCAAGAAGGGTTAATAACGCGCTGGCTGGTACAAGTAAGCGGACATCTGGTGCAGTGATTTTCTCTCCTACCAAACGAACAAAGCGGGTCGACCGAGCAGAAGAAGAAATGGCTACACGAGCCTTTTTTGACTAGATTGCCAAGCGACTGCGTCCATTGAGCGTCGCGGAAGACAAAGAACTTCGATTTTTTGAGACCTTGATTCAAACCATCAACGGTATTTACGAGATACCTTCCCGTCGCACAATTACGGAGCGTATGCAGGGTCACTCTCAATATATGAGGTTACTTGTAAAAGAAGATATTGCCGAGCACGCAGCGTTTTACTCGTTCACCACGGATTTGTGGACGTCATGTACAACAGATAGTTATATGTCGCTTACTATTCATTTTGTAACGGCCGACTTTGAATTGCGGAGCTATACGCTGGAGGTGGTTAGCTTTCGAGGCAAGCACAGTGGGGATAGAATTGGTAGCAAAACATTCGTGAGCTTGTGCACAAATGGGGCCTTGATCTCTCTCGGGTTGCCAAATTTGTGCGTGATAATGAATCGAATGTAGTAACCGCCTGTGATGGACTGGCGCACACGTTGCACCTGGTCGTATCGGGGGATCTTGCCAAAACACGCATCGAAGTGACGGATGTGGTCGATGATGAGGAAGATGATATTGCTGAGCTAGATGAGAATAATGATCATTGGGTTGAGAAGCCAGCTGTTGAGCTGGAAGCTATTGCCTTCATGGAGAGCGATAT
>NW_003303633.1:50987-59573 GCF_000142945.1 Phytophthora infestans T30-4
GCACAGCCAGCTCCGAGCCCGCTGGCTATTAAAAATTTAGCGACATCGACCTCTTCGTTAGCACAAGACTACGAGTTTCTATCGACCAAAGACAGCTACCACACTCCAGTCAATGAGAAAGCACCTTTAAGCGAAGGCGAAGAGGGCGTAAGCAACGCAGATGCCTCCACGGACGCGAGTTATACGATGGATCAGTCGCCTCCCAACCTTCGTGGCTCGGTAAGCTCAGGTTCTACACTGGTATGGTGTTCCGTGGCTTGATGGTCTTCGGTCTAGGGTGCTATTCCGTGGTTTGGTGCCTCCATGCAGTCGTGTGGTTCCGTCGCCCGTTCCATCGACCGCGTTACCATGCTATCGTGCAATCGCGGTATGGCAATGATGTCTACGGTAATGTGCTCGCGTAGTGCATCTGCTTTGCCCGCGTATCGTGTTCTACAATGGTATCGTGCTCCGCGGTGTGCAACCGTGGTATCCCGAATCGTTTCCCTGTGACTTCGTGGCTGGCACGTCGTCCGTGCAATCATGTTGTAATGCACTATTGTCCCTCGATACTAGGTGACCTCAGGCTCTACACTGGTACCCGGCTCCGTGGTTCGGTGATTTCGCGTGGCTGCGTGTTCTCCCACGGTTTAGTGGTTAATCCAACGTCTATTCTGTCGTTTATGGCGTGGTGTTGACGTTGATCGGTCGTCCAGGCTATCGTTAGCTACCGTAGTATCGTGTGCCGTGGGTCGGTGGGCTGTCCTCGTATCGTACTCCAATGTTCAGTGATTTCCCGCTTATGCTCTCCCGTGAATTTGTGTTTGGCCGTCGGCCGTGCTTCGGGGTAACCTGTGGTGGGAGAACTCCTTTCCGTGCACTCGCACAGCTGCGTGGTCTACCGTGACTGTGAACGTGCTCTCTCTTGGTCCGTGCTTTTTCAGCGTGTAGGCGTTTCATTATTTCAGCTCTCACCCGCTGTCATCTGATCGTGCGGCTCCGTGTTTTTCAGGCTCTTCCCTGGTTCGTGCTTCGTATGAAATTTCGTGGCCTATTCTTTTATCGTCCGTGACTTTCCGTATTTCAAGCTGTTCCTTCTATCGCGTTATGTACATGATCTGACTCGGTGTTCCTCCGTGTTTCTTGTTCTTGTTTAATCACGTGCCTCTACGCTAATTCAATCACAAACACTGCTCCCACTGCACTGCATGTATGTTACGTATCGTGTTCGAGAGGGCGCACATGCTCTTAGGGGTGCAAAATACGCGCTAATACAAAGAAAACGTTCTTTTTTTTAGTGGCGGAGAGGTTATGTGCGGTGGAAGCCACTATATTCATATTTTAAATATTTAATATTAATAATAAATTGTGCATCTTCATCTTACGCAAATATGATACAATACTTTCAGGTTATTAGTATTAGATATAGAGTGCATTTAAATTTGATAAGCGCTACTAAATTAATTTTGTGTAGTACTACTACAAACGTCTGCAAGCAATAATATGAGACTTTAGAATAGTACTAAGCAAAATTATCTTAGAAAGTAAAAAAAATGCTACAAAGCTAAAACAAATCATATTATAACCAATAAGTACTAAAGGCTTCATTTAAGCCGAAATATAAGTCACCAAGGCCTACAATTTTTTCAAACAGCTCCTACGACGATATACTACGTGTGTGCGCGTTGGCGCCTTCTACCAATGCTAACTAACGCGCGCACAGGCAGCGCCCTTTGCGTGAGGTGGCGCTCCAGCGTTAAAAATGGGGCAAAATGAAATTTGAACGGTGCATTTAAGTACGATGTGTAGACCACATATAATGTGTCCACCACATACTGCAATTGTAGCGAATCGAGGCCGCCTTCGCTGCGCTCGGCAGCCAGTAGAACGCGCGTATTTGCGTTACATTTTAGAACCCTACCCTCGGACGGACAGACGGACACCAGACTCCACTAGGGGGGTAAGATAGGTGACTCATAGTTTATTTAATTACTGTAAAACATTTGTGCATCCGGACCTTTTGTCCATCCGGACGCCAGAATTAGCCAATCATAATGATGTAGCTATTTGAAAAAACCTTAATATGGAGCATTTTTCCATGCGGACCTACCTATTTTTACCCACTCTACTATTTATGCACAGGATAAAGCCGCGGTGAAACTACTAGCAAGCAGACAACCAGCCTTTCACATTCAGAGCCTGCAAGTGCCAGCATGGCAAGAGGGCGGAGCCGCGCTCCTGGTGGCGCTGGGCGAAAGCCAAACGGCTACAAACGCGAGTGCGAGAGCTACACTATAAAGCTGGACGTAATAAATTTCCTTCGTGACAACAATGATGACATGGATGCTACTCTCGATAGATTTTATTGCCAACTCATCCCAGCAAAACGCGTATCAAAGCGCAAGCGGATCAACGAGTGGTCGAAGCAGCGTACACACATTGAAGCCATGGTTGCCTCCACCGCTACGGCAAATTTGAGGTCTTACAGAGCCCCAGGAACAGCAACAACAATCAGCAAGTCTGGAGAAGAAAGCATTGTTGAGTGGATTAATTCGCTACGTAATGAGGGTATCCCTGTGTCCCGTCTAATGCTTCAACTTCAAGCTCAGGAAGTTGCCCGTGACGAAGGCGTAGCAGATGGTGTTTTCACTGGGAGTTGGTGCTGGCAGCAGGGGTTTCTGTCTCGTCATGGCTTGTCTTTGATAACAAAAACTCGTCAAGGCCAGAAAACCCCTGCTGCCATGGAAGACGCTGCCAACAACTTTTGGCAAGAGGTAGAACAAGCAAAAAATGATCTTGGTGTAGATAAATTCTACAATGCAGACCAAAGCGGCATTTGCTTCGAGTATCTTCCCAAGCAGACGGTGGACAGAAAAGGTGTCAATACAGTGTGGGTCAGATGTGGTGGAAAGGACAAGGAGCGCCTGACAGGCATGTTTCTGGCAGATTCGACTGGAAAACAGTATGACCCTTTTTTCGTGGTTAAGACTGAGCCCTCGCGCAACCCCGACAAAGCGGCCTACAACTACGTGGCCCAACATGGCTTTGGAGACTCCTTGTGGAAAACAATGCAAACAATTCAGAGTGATGCTGCTCTGCAAATCTATGGCAACAGCTCTGCGTGGTGGAACTCAGGCTTATCCGTCGCTTTTCTGGACTACCATTTCGCAAATCGAGATGAGGCACAGCCGGTACTGTTGCTTTGGGATGATTTCTCGGCTCATTGGACTGATGAAGTGCTTGAGCATGCAGAGCTGCTAAATGAGCACCTTCTTAAAGTTCCTCCTGGATTAACTTCTGGGTGCCAACCAGCTGATATATCCTGGTTTCGACCACTTAAAGAACGCCTTCGAAAGCGCTGGGTTCAGCACGTGTCGGAGCAGCTACAACAATTCCGCCAAGGAAATTCAGGCGGCAAATTTCAGCTTAATCCTCCCTCTAGAAACGATGCTATCTACTGGGCTACGGCAGCGTGGAACGATCTCGGCGCTTCGGTGATTCAAAGCGGCTTTAAGCGCCAGCTTGCGGTAAGTCCGGCAACTGAGTACGAAAACCAACTCGTTGAAGCGTTGGAGCGACTGCAACTGGTTGAAGAGACCGTCAACGAATCTGACGATGTCATCAACCACTTCATTAACGAGACAGATGATCAGCAGTAGTGGATCTGCAGGAAGATTTGCATTTTGCAAAGGAGTAGAGAAAAGGTAAGCTTCAAAGCATGAGGTTTTTCATTTGTATGCAATCTTGTGCGTCCGCATGCACAAATGTTTTACAGTAACTCAAGCTTAGCCTACCTATAAATATACTCAGTTTACAATCTACCTTAAATTGGTCACTTCGCTCCCTTTAGGCAAAGGGGACCTGTGAACTACCGTTCACTGAGAGTTTGTACACTCTCGGAAGCCAACTTCCTCTAGCGCAAGGTACTATGTGTCGTCGCACTTGGTAGCACTTGTAGTCAATCCACGCCAACGCGGGTAGACTACCTGAACCTCTCTGAAGTTCGTTGCCATGGATAGGAACGACTTCTCCCATCTGAACGACTCACAGCTCGAGTCGGTTCGGAAGATGGCTGGCATCTTCGGGATGGAGGCCCTGCAGAGCCTGGTGGCATCAACACCGGCCGAGCAGCTCGAGCGCATCAATGCGTTTGACGCTTACGAGCAGGGGCTCACGCACATATGCGGGAAAACCTGCAGGCTCCGGCGGCGGAGACAAACCCGCCAAACCCGAAGCCAGTTCGGCTGAATGTTAAGCCGTATGAAGGGAAAGAAGGTGAGAACCTTCCGTTCTGGGCTCGAGAAGTAGAGCTCGCGATGGACGCGGCTCTGAGCTCGACCGAGCAACTCCGTCTTGATTTTGCACTATCCAACCTAAGCGGTCGTGCTAAGAGCTGGGTGTACACGCGGGAGACGCCATCCCCTGGATGTTTCACATCCTGGGCTCCGCTGTGCGAACAGCTCCGAGCCGCGTTCCTCCCAGCGAACTACGAGTACCGGCAGCGTTCGCGCTTCCTCTCATGCAAGCAAGGAAGACGCGAGCTGCACGAGTACGTTCAAGAGATGCGAGAGCTCATGGCTTCTCTAGTGGGCAACTTACTTAACGAACACATCAAGGTGACTGTGTTCATGGACGGCGTTGGAGTGGGCCCGGAGCGCACTCAGCTGTTCCGGGTGCAGTCAGGCACCCTCAAAGAGGCGATTCAAGCAGCTCTTCAAGAAGAATACAGCCATCGCCAGGCGCGCACGCCGGCCTCAGCGTGGCCAGGAAATTCTGTGCCGAATTTCGGCCGGGCCAACCCCACCGGGCCAGTTCCCATGGAGCTCGGGTCCGCCGAGCAGCGCGACATTTGCTGCTTTGGCTGCGGGAAGCTGGGCCACTTCAAGCGTGACTGTCCCGCGAAGAGACACCGCAGGCGGACGTTCCCCATGCCCGTCTTCAAGGGACGCTGGCAGAAGCCATGATCCCGGGGACAGGGGACCACCGGAAACCAGTAGGGGCGGGGCGTCCTACTGGGGAAGAACTAAGTCTTCGTGATGGGTGCGCGGGTGGCGCGCACCACGGGAACTTATCCCTTGAGAGTCTTTGCACCCTGGAATCGGCGAAGAGCAGCGGCGGGCTGTTCGTAGTACACAGATGGGTACGCGGATACGACCACCCCTTTAGCAATCTGATCGATTCTGGGGCGTCGAAGAATTTCGCACGCCGCCAGACGGTCTCTCGTAATAGCAACAAGTTGTCGGATGCTTTGAGAGAAAGCAAAGGCAACGGGACGGTGCGACTGGCCGACGGGAAGGTCGTCACTGTCCCCAATGTCCAAGTGGATCTGGCCGTCAAGTTTGAAGACTGTGACAGTCCAGAATGGTTTACTGTTCTCGACATGGATCCCTACGATATGATCCTGGGCATGCCCTGGCTCGCGAAGCACGAGCCCTGGATCGACTGGCGAGGCAAGGCAATCGGTGCCAGTCGCCCTGCGAAGGCTGACAGAGCATTGGTGAGTCAGGTTCCCACCTCTGTCGGGACCCGGGGCGCCCGTAAGTACTCCCAGTGTACCGAAGCATCCAGCAGATGCTTGGAAGTCGTCGACGCATATGACGACTCCGAGGACGCTTCGATGGTGGCGGCGCCCAGAGGAGGCGCTGGCCAAGTGGGTAACTTAGGTCCACAAGCGGGTAACATAGTTCTGCAGACAGCTTTAGCTGTCACGAACGCTGGTGATAGCGTGTCCAAGGTGGGTAACAGCGCTCCACACACGGTCGCCCAGACCTTAACTGAAGAGGAAGACGTCGGATACGCTTCCTATGTGGGTAAAACAGTGCCACACACGGTCATCCAGACCATAACTGAAGAGGAAGACGCGGGACGCGCTTCCTGTGTGGGTAACATAGTATCACACGAGGCCTCGAGTGTCTCGGATGCCGGCACCTCGACATCCCCAGACGTGGGTAACGAAGTTTCACGTCACGGTCGCCGTCGACGATAACGCCGCCGGATCTGAACCTCGTTCAGATCGACGTCGCTTCAAGCGACTCGGAGTCCAGGTCCCTGGCTCCTCCGACACGGCCGGTGGAAGAGTGTTATCACATCTTCCGGTTTACCCGTCAAAGCATCTGGTGTCCATTTGGAACCGTTGGCAGATATTGCAGAGATACTGAACCTCGAGGGAATGACGGTCGAGGCTTTCCTGGCCAACCTCAAGGCTGGGAAGGTAGCCGAGATGGTGCTCATATGACCTGAGACCACTCGGGAGGAGCTAAACTCCTCCTCTGCCTTGGACGAGGACGTCCTGGAAGACCTGAACAAGCAGCGTCAGACGCGCTTGGGCTCCGAGATCCTTAAGAGCCCCAAGGATCCGGTGTATCCTTTGGTGGCGGAGTATGCGGACGTGGTGAACAAACACCCACCGACCCAACTCCCACCAGATCGAGGTGTACGGCATGAGATTGATCTCGTGCCTGGCACAAAGTACTGTGTCACGAGACAATGGCCTCTTCCGCGCGAACAGTGCGAGGTCATCGATGCCTTCTTCGCTGCGAAAGCGAAGGCAGGCATGGTGCGGGAGTCGAAGTCCCCGCACTCGACACCAACTTTCTGCGTTCGGAAGCCGATCGGAAAGTGGCATCTAGTTCATGCTTATAACAAGCTGAACAACGCGACGATGCCGGCCCAGACACCAATCCCACGAAAGGATGTGCTGTTGAACAACATGGAAGCGTACTGTACAGTGCGCCGGATTTGGTAGACGGATACTACCAGATCCTGATGCGTGAGAGCGATATCTCACTCATCGCGGTGAGCACTCCAAGCGGCATGCTTTGGGAGTGGATCATCATGACGCAGGACCTGTCTAACACCCCAGCGACATTCAACCGCCTGGTGACGCAACTGTTCAGGCTATTACGTGTCTTCGTAAAAAACGTACTTTCGACGCACATCATCGTGCCGAGGAAAGCCAGACGCGCCCATGGAGGTGCATTCTAGGACACCTCCGTCGAGTGTTGGGACGCTAATGTCGAGCGAACAAGCTCTACGCCAACATCAACAGGTGCGTTTTCGCGTCACCAGAGATTAAAGTTCTCGCTTGCTTCGTAAGCAACGTGGGCGTTCGGGCTGACCCAGACAAGGTCAAGGCCATAGCAGCATGGCCGACGCCCCGATCCCAGAAGGATCTTCGAAAGTGGTTGGGCTTGGCCAACTACCTTCACAAGTACAGCGCAGGGTACGCGGGCTTCGCTAAGCCCTTGTCAACCTCCTTCAGAAGAACGTCGACTGGCGCTGAGAGCAAGAGCACCAGGATGCTTTTGACAGCATAAAGGCCAGTCTCCAAGCGGCCCCTGTCCTGGCCCTGCCGGACGAGACGAAGCCGTTTAGCGTCGTCTGCGATGCCTCCAATTACGCCATCGGATGTGCATTGCTGCAGGCCGGCACGGTTGGACACGAACGAGTCAGCTCGTTCCAGTCCAGGCAGCCCAAAGCCGCCGAGCGGAACTACCCTGTCCACGACAAGGAGCTCCTGGCAATGAAATATGCCCTTGTGAAGTTCCGTGTTCACCTTCTGGGCTCTAGGCCCTTTGTGATCTACACAGACCACGCGTCCTTGAGGACGGCGACTAACTCGCCTCACCTCTCCCAAAGGATGGCGAGGTGGCTGTCCTTCTTCGCGGAATACAACTTCCGCGTCGAATACAAGCCGGGCAAGCTCAACGTGCTTGCGGACGCCCTCTCTCGGCGTCCCGACTATGACTTGGCCCACATCACGCGGGTGACAACGGATCTATGTGATCGGATACGCATGGCGTATCGGGACGATGAGGCTGTCGCGCCTATCGTCAAGTTCCTTCTGGCCGGAACGAGCGCGAAGTCCGACTGGCTCTCGTTGCGACAGCGCTCACGGCTCCACCGATATGAGTTGACTCTATTACCAGGTGGAGCCCAATGAACCCCCACGGGTTGTCGTACAACGACGAGGATGTGAAGTTTGACATCCCCGCGGAGGCGCCCGACTCACCCTCCAGTGGCCACTTGGGTCGCGAGAAGACCTTCTTGTCGGTCTCTCAGGTCTTCTGGTGGACCCACATGTACAAGTGGGTCGCACGATACGTGAAGACATGTGAAACATGTCAGCGGGGCAAACCCGCAGGTCACGCTTCGGCTCCACTACAGAGCCTGCCGTACAGGCTGACTGTTGGAAGTCGATGAGTCTTGACTTCATCTTTAGGCTTTCCGCCGACGGACACGGCAACACCGGAATTTTGGTGTTCGTGTGTCGGCTGAGCAACATGGTACATCCCCCTCCAGTACCCGTTACCGTCACAGGCGAACAAACCGCGAGGTTGTTCGTCGATGGCGTGTTCCGCTATCACGGTCTCCCGGAGACGATTGTCTCGGACTGAGACCCGCGGTTCACGGTCGCGTTTTGGAAAATGCTGTTCCCTTTACTAGGAACTCGTCTGCAGATGTCCACTGCGGACCATCCACAGACACACTGCCAGACGGAGCGCGTTAATCGAGTGCTCGAGGACACTCTGCGCAGTGTGTGCGCGGAAGCACCACGTACGTGGTAGACGCAGCTTCCAGTAGTTGGGTTTGCGCTCAACAACGCAG
>NW_003303633.1:59673-60632 GCF_000142945.1 Phytophthora infestans T30-4
ATCTACACAGACCACGCGTCCTTGAGGACGGCGACTAACTCGCCTCACCTCTCCCAAAGGATGGCGAGGTGGCTGTCCTTCTTCGCGGAATACAACTTCCGCGTCGAATACAAGCCGGGCAAGCTCAACGTGCTTGCGGACGCCCTCTCTCGGCGTCCCGACTATGACTTGGCCCACATCACGCGGGTGACAACGGATCTATGTGATCGGATACGCATGGCGTATCGGGACGATGAGGCTGTCGCGCCTATCGTCAAGTTCCTTCTGGCCGGAACGAGCGCGAAGTCCGACTGGCTCTCGTTGCGACAGCGCTCACGGCTCCACCGATATGAGTTGACTCTATTACCAGGTGGAGCCCAATGAACCCCCACGGGTTGTCGTACAACGACGAGGATGTGAAGTTTGACATCCCCGCGGAGGCGCCCGACTCACCCTCCAGTGGCCACTTGGGTCGCGAGAAGACCTTCTTGTCGGTCTCTCAGGTCTTCTGGTGGACCCACATGTACAAGTGGGTCGCACGATACGTGAAGACATGTGAAACATGTCAGCGGGGCAAACCCGCAGGTCACGCTTCGGCTCCACTACAGAGCCTGCCGTACAGGCTGACTGTTGGAAGTCGATGAGTCTTGACTTCATCTTTAGGCTTTCCGCCGACGGACACGGCAACACCGGAATTTTGGTGTTCGTGTGTCGGCTGAGCAACATGGTACATCCCCCTCCAGTACCCGTTACCGTCACAGGCGAACAAACCGCGAGGTTGTTCGTCGATGGCGTGTTCCGCTATCACGGTCTCCCGGAGACGATTGTCTCGGACTGAGACCCGCGGTTCACGGTCGCGTTTTGGAAAATGCTGTTCCCTTTACTAGGAACTCGTCTGCAGATGTCCACTGCTGACCATCCACAGACACACTGCCAGACGGAGCGCGTTAATCGAGTGCTCGAGGACACTCTGCGCAGTG
>NW_003303633.1:60732-61901 GCF_000142945.1 Phytophthora infestans T30-4
TCAGCTTTCACGTTCACAGGGGCTTCCTGTCCTCGGATCCTCGCCCGCGCTTCCAGCATGGATGCCCCGGAGGCTCCTAAAGTCATGCGTCGTGGTTCGGACGACGTGTCTGACTCATCCTCAGCGGCGGATTCGTAGTTTGAGGACGCAGCTTGGCTGATCCTCGGCGACGACACTGGATCCATAGTGCGCGACCTTTCTCCGGTGATGGACTTAACTCTGGCAAAGAGGTCCCGCGTCGGGGATACTATGAGATCCAGGTCTAGCTCGAAGATATCCTCTGCGTCGAACACACCAGCTACGATGCCTGACTCCGTAAGCAAACGTAATAGATCTTTGACTGCCACCAACTTGTTCGCCGTTTTCGTTGGTGCTCTCACCGGTTCCCTTGGATCTTCGATCTGTCGTGGATTCAGGCTCTGCATGACAGGATCTTGATGCAGGAAGTCGCGTAAAGCTTGGTGGCGATACACAAACTCGAGATCCTTGTCGGACCAGCTTGACCTGGATCCAGCTTGGTCTTCTTCCGACTCTGGAGCTTGCATCTTCTTCCGCGTAGTCTTACTCGTTTTCGTCTTCTTTCTTGTTTCTTCGACTAGCGGGCTTGGGTTTAGGTACGGTGTTGGCTTAACCGGTGAATCTGCAAATGCATACCGTTTCGCCTTCACTTTCCCTTGTTTTGTTAGCGGATCTTGACTTGCGTCAAGATCCGCAGTGCTCCCTGAGGGGACCTGGGGAGGATAGAGAGGTTTCTCTTCTAGATCCGGATCCGGATCCACCTCTCTTCCGTCGACAGAGCTCCTCCCAAAACTCCATCGATCCGCGGATCTTGTTTCATTCAGCAGCGTCTTCGTCGATCCGACCTCCGACGACGCCTCTTCCCCTGGCTCAATCTTCACTTGAGCATCTTCTTGGGACTCACGGTGAAATCCCAAGTCACCAAAAGATCCGGGCACGCGCACCATTGTGGTGTAGCGGGATCAGCAAAATCTGCGAGATTGCCAGATCCAACTTACCAACTGCGCCCAGACACCGACTAACGGAGGGGGTCCCCCGATGATCCGGGTTCTGGCTGAACTTTTCTTCACCTTAGGTAACCCGTCGGGAGGGCGGGATCCTGCCTCTCCCCGGTACCTTCCGAAGAAGTTCAAGTTGAATGAAAGCTTTGA
>NW_003303633.1:62001-77181 GCF_000142945.1 Phytophthora infestans T30-4
GTGTAAGCTCTCTTCATCAAAGCGTTGAACATTTCAGCTGGGTTGTTGATCGACGCGAACCTACGTGGGACATGTCAGCAGAGTCTCAACACGTCGTACCATGCGAAAGTCCTCGTCAAGATCGGACGAAGAGGCCCGCCGGTCCACCGGCAGATGCAGGTTCGAGGCCACCCGCCCCAACAGGTGCAGGCGGCCCGCAAGACGAGCGAGCACGCCCTGGTTCTTGGCCTGGGTGGCAGTATCACCGCCAGTCCCAAGGCCAAGTGCAATCTCAAGCACGAGGACGCGTTGACGGAGGCGGTCAACCTCATAGCCCTGCGTCGGACCCGGAGAAGCACCCGGACGAAAGTAGCGCTCCGGAGGCGCCGAGTACTCGTACTCATACCCGGGAACCTCCGCCCCTGCTTGACCGGAACGGAGAAGTCCACTACCACGTAGAGCGGGTTCTTCAGGGGTAGCGGTGTTGCGGTAAGCGACGGTTCCTCGTGAAGTGGAGGGTTATGCCCACTCCGCGAACTCGTGGGAGCCAATTGAACGGCTCCTGATAGACGGCCCTAAGGCTGTCGTGATCTGAGAACAGAAGCGGCGGCATCTTCGTAAGTAGTCTGGGGCTTCTTGCCCGAACGGGGTACGGACGTTGACGACACTCTGTACCCGCGCTCGTGAGTGCTAGAAGCCGCGCGCTTCAGAATGTCCCTTAGCAGCATGCGCTTGCTGACCAAGTGGGCGAACCGGACACGAAGGTGGCGCTGGTCTAGGATGCGGGACAGAAGCTGATCTTCATGGAGTACCCGTAACGCCGGGGGTGAGTACTTGAGAGACTCAACCCACGCCCAGAATCTGTCCTCACACGAGCTCCAGTTGAGACAGCTCTTGGGAAGAGTCCAGGGGTAGCCCCAGAGAGGGCAACCCAGTTCTCGGGCTTCTTACGACAAGTTGTAAAGTCCTTCAGAGGGATTAAGTGCGGCACGAGAAGCACGCACCGGGTCGCCTCCAAGTTGTCGACGAACAACTGCTCTATGTGGACTCTGGACCAGAGCACGTTCGTAAACGCACTTAGAAGTGTGGCCACCAACAATGCCACGAGGAGCGACGAGTGTATCCAGAAAGCGGTCAGCCCCAGAGCTCTCCTCGGGAGGCCAATAACCTCTTGAGTTGATGGCAGCTCCCTGGTTGAAGGGTCCCACCACCGGACCCCCACGTATGCGCTGGGAACTGGGGAGTCCTCCTGCTGCTGGTCGAGGTCTTTCGAGATCTCCCGGGGCTCAGGAATAGCACCCTCCTCCTCCTTTTTCTCTTCATCCGAGGAACCGAAGAGGTTCCGATAGGAGTACCCAGTTTCCTTTTCTTCGCGGAGTGGAGACTTCGAAGCCGTGCGCTTCTTAAAGGGCTTGATGTCTTCGGCTTTGGCGGCCTTAGCACGCACAAGACCCTCCGCGAGCGAGAGATGTTTGAGAATCTCCTACTCGTCGTCGCCAGCTTTGGGAGAGTCCTTAGCCTTGACGCCAGGACTCTCAGAGCGCACAGACGTCCTGGGACTGTGATCATCGTGATCACTAGCGAGCGCGTGCACGCTGTCGTTGTCGTGCTCGCTGGGCACTGGGGTATGCCCTCCCACGGAGCCCACAGGAGCATCGTGAGTGCTCCCGGACTCGGACTCGTCCCGGCTGCCCGAATTGAACTTGCGTTTAGCGAACCGTGCGTGCAGCGGGTTGTCCGGAGAGACCGAGGGTGACGGCTGCTCGCAGGCTTGCTCACAGCCGCGTGACAAGACGAGCCGATCACCTCCGAGGCCACCTTAGCAGCCTCCTGGAGTGCAGAGCCTTTACCGCGAGGCTTAGCGCTCTTGGCTTGAGCCTTTCCGGCAGCAGCCTTGGAGCGTGTTTTCGCACCGCCCTTCGCAGTGCCACGAGTCATGCTAAAGGTTGATGTGGAGACCGAGGAGAAGAGCGCTCAAAAGCTGCTCGAGGCTCTAACTGTAAAGTGAGCCTCCGCCGCGTTCGCGCAGCCAAGTCGATGTATTTCGACTTTGAGAATGAGAGTTTGTGACGTACACTTCCTACCGAGCGTAACTGGGGGAGGATATAGCGGGGTACGTAACCCAAGTGTGCCTCTAAGTAACATGAATTGTGACACGTCACTCTTCGGGATATCTGGTACATGGTACCAGGATCGTCAGAGGCCCACCATTGGCTGATGACATAGCTTTACTAAAGGTGACTTATAGTTTGTTTATTTACCTTAAGCTTAGCATACCTATAAATACATTCAGCTTACAACTTACCTTAAATTTGTCACTTCGCTCCCTTAGGTGAAAAGGGACTTGTGAACTACTGTTCATTAAAAGTTTGTATACTCTCGGAAGCCAACTTCCTCTAGCGCAAGGTGCTATGTCACTGTAGAAATACGGAATTAGTGGAAACGCGCCACGTGAACACTGCGCCATACTACCCATGACCATAATTTAGCTAAGTATAGTGCACGGCAATGGTAACAGCTAACACCAACACATATACGACATTTGTATGGACTTGATCCTGGTGATACACCAATGCGGTTTGTAGCTCCGCACCTTTCTGTTGGTTTCCGGTATTGTGCGAGCTTAACGAACTTGAGCTATATAAATATAATTTGCCGGTGCCGGACAGTATCCCCCCAATTACATTGTGATAGCTAGCCATTTTAAAATAGAAAATGGTGTTAGAAGTGGACCACAAACCCTTAAACCCTATTAATAAGCCCTATTAATAAAACAAAATCATGCCCCCAAAAGTGGAAGTAAAGTGTACCTCAAGAAAATGGATTGATAAGCACAACTGATGCAAACACAGCATTTAACGACATTAACCCTTGCACCTCCAATTTTTTTAGAAGGTTACTTTACAGTATTTATATTTTAAATTTCTTGTTGAAGCTAACAAAAAGGCATCGTTTGGGAACGATTGCAGAAAAAGTCACTTCAAGGCGAATTTGGTCGCACTCACTCAACCAAAAAATGCTGCACATGTAAATTGGCTTGAGCTCTGTCGTTTGTCCGACCTCTACTGTACATGTATTAATAATATTAATTTAATATCGAGGCCAACTCTCGCAGCGTCGTTATTGAAGTTGATTCTTAGATATATACGGAGGTTTTCCTGATACAAATGCTTGATAGCTTTGCAAGGTGGCTGCACATCTGGGTTGTGGCGATCATGCAATCGCAACATCCATCCGCCAAGTCTCCGCTTATTTTAATCAATAAGCGGCGCTTTTTGGCTCCGGGCCTCATTTATTAGCATCCTTACCAAAACCGCTGAAACGGGGGACAAGCTCAACGCGTTTCAACTCGAGGAATTTATGCGGTACATGGTAGTCACCGTCAGTCGTGAGCGGAGCCCGTAACACGCGATCGCGAAAAATGTACTGTGCACCAGATGTTGTGTTTTACATACTTGTAAACAAAACATACTGTATGCATGTTTGTTGGAAACCGTAATCTGCACTACATGTACAGTTTTAAAGTGCATAATGTATTATCGTGCATTTGTACGACCCCCAAAGATTGAAACCTACATGTACTGTATGAGCATCACGCAGCAGCAATGAACTCTTACTTGTATTTTTTCGTCTAAACAGAACCTGAACATTTTGATTAGACGAGAAACATGTGCAGTAATAGGTGCCTTCCAAAACGCTAATTAAAAGTCCCGCATTAAAGTTTAATCACGAGCTGTTTGGTAGCACCACATTTTGGTCTCATCAAACAATTCTAATCCGACTTTCAAGTAGCAACGTGATTAAACACATGACTGAACTACACTACTCCCAAATGTCGTGTTCCAGACCGTGTTTAAATTTATTTTAAATTACCGATTTAACTGACGAAACTATATATGGGGTTTGAAAGGCAAACAACGGTACATGTACATGTAATATGTTCAGAGCACCTGCAATACATATCGACTTTCATTGTACATGTATTAAAATGTAATACAGTACTAAAATAAATTTCAAAATGAAGTATATATACAGTAGACGCCAGGAGTGCTGGCCCAGCACACTGTGCTGCACATGGAATATCAAAACATGCGCGCACACCGTCAGAGCTTCTTCAGTACAGAGCCGGGAAGTTCCCGGTCCTGTACCATATCCGGACGATGCGCTACCATTAACTACGCTATCCGTAGGATCACCCAGCAGAGTTTGAGATAAAAAAAGAGCGGATTAAATAGGAAATGCTTCAACGCCGACTCACTTAATCTATGTTTAATAATATGCGGTACCGGTACGAAAACAAGTGAAAGCTATAAAAGTGTACGCTTCAACACCTGCGGAAAGGTGAGCTGTAGTCTTGTGTTATGCACTCCAGCTGCTCATATCCTACATGCATGGGGTGACCCAGCTGGTTTGACAAAGTGGACGAGACTTGTTTGTGCACTCATGTTCCTCAACGTCGAAGTTGCCGCGTGGCCGCGATTAACTTTACCTTGTTCATTTCCAATTCCGCCGCCTCGGTCGCAGGTTTCTCTACTATACACCAATTCGACTTCAATCGTCGGATCAAAGCTTCATCATCATGGCGAAAGGGCCTTTCCTAACGGGTGAAGACTTGAAGTCGTGTTTCAACCTCTTCTGCTGTATCTACGGCATTGGAACGCTTGGTATGCCGGGTAACTTTGCCCGCTCCGGACCCGTGATCGCCGTTATCGCCATGACTTTCATGGCGTTCGCCAACATCTACTCGTCTCTCTCCATGTCCAAGGTTATGCTGCTGGCCCCGCGGTCGGTCAAGACGTTCGGTGACCTCGGCGAATGGGCCATGGGCACGACCGGCCGCTGGTTGTGCATTGTCTCTCAGATGGGCTCTTGCCTCTTGATCCCGTGCGTTTTCCTCGTTCTTGGGGGTCAGTTGCTGGACGGCCTCTTCACGGATGCTTTCAGCCAGACCACTTGGATCATCCTCATGGCTCTGACAGTGCTGCCGGTCTGTCTCGTGCCAACCCTCAAGGAAGGTTCGGGCTCTGCTTTCGCTGGCTGCATGGGAACTATTATTGCCGACGTTATTGCAGTTGCACTCGTCATGTACGGCATGCGTGGTCACCCCAGCGTTCCGTTCCCGGAGTTGAAGCTCTCCCAGGTAGTTGGCGTGTTCGGTAACCTCACGCTCGCGTACGGCGCCGGTATCGTCATCCCCGACATCCAGCGTCAGCACAGCGACCCCACCCGCATGCCTCGCGTCGTGCTTGTCACTGTCGGCTTCGTCTCGGTTCTCTTCCTCGTGCTCGCTAGTACATCGTACTCAGCTGTCGGTTGCCAGATCTCGGGTAACCTGCTTTTCACGATCTACCCGGACAGTGAGACGGGCATGACGTCGTTGGGCTTCAAGCCGGACTGGGGCATGGTGGTGCTCGCCTACCTGTTCATGCAGCTTCATCTTACAATTGCTTTTGCCGTTATCCTGAACCCGGCCTTCTACATCTCTGAGCGCGTGTTCCTGGGCATGCACAAGAAGAAGACCGAGGACATTGAGAATGGCTTCGCTTTCGAAGAGGTCACTACCCCCGCTGAACTCGTTACGAAGACCTCGGAGGCCGGCAACTCGGGACGCCAGCTGGGCAACCGCCGCTCCAGGATGTCGTACGTGTCGGTCGCTGACTCGGAGCGTGTGCACAAGGACAACGAGGAGGAGGAGGCAGCGGAATACACCGGCGCGAACGTCATCAAGTACGTCATTCTGCGTATCATCATTGTCGTCATTCTGGTGGCAATGGCCATTGCCTTTAAGGACCACTTCACCGAGTTCGCCGACTTCGTGGGCGCTTCATGCATCACCACGAACTGCATCCTGCTGCCGGTCCTTTTCTACCTTATCAAGTCGTGGGAGCGCGTTGCTATTTACGAGAAGGTGGCGGCTATTATTGTTTTCGTGGTGTGTTTTGTCCTCGGTTGCTACGTCACGTACATGACCGGCAAAGAGCTGTTCGACCCCTCGGACAGCGAAAAGGCCTTCCCGTTCTGTCACGCGGATTTCGAGAATACCGTCTTCTATAACTACACGGCCGAACACCTTTAGAGTAATAAACTCATTCTCTCAGCCCTGTAGGCTGGATTGCTATCATGAATCATCAGAGTATCGTTTTTAAGGTAAACTGCCAGTTTGTCCGTGACAAAAGGTTAAGTTTGAGAAAGCGATCGTTTTACGAGGAATTTCCATAATCCAGTTCTAGAGCACTGTTTTTTAAAAAAGGAGGCGACTTTTAATAGTGCTGTTTCCAGTACATTTTAAGTTCGTGTTCACATTTTTACGAACTTAAGCAAGTCGTTACTCCTGATTCGCTACGCGTTCGCTGCTCAAATTCGAGGTTTTTGGCGGGATCCCATGTTAATTTGCGATAACTAACCCATTGAACCAGATAAAACTCTAAATTATGAACTCAGCGCTTGGCGTAGAGGCGTTCTACATCGTAGAGCTCTTCGCTCCTTCCGCTTGCGCAGAAAGTTGCATTGTGCCTTCTACAGCATCAGTCTCATCGATACGTGCATCGGCAGTTAGTTGTGGAGGAGAATGGGCATTTGACGGACAATGTGCTGTTGGAGACGTCATTCCCAAAATGACACGACAGGGGGAGAGGGCACATACCAAAATTCACAAATAACACAATAATTAAAAATAACCAACAGCCATGAAGCCCACAGGTTTTGGTGCCAGTTAATTCAAAATTGTAATGGCAAAATTACTTTTACCCTAGAAATTTTACCATAGTAAAACTATTTTCAAGGACACAATTGCATATGAGACTGTGTCCAAGAATCATTCTATGCCTATTTTAAAATTGGTCTAGTTTATTATCAGGACACTTTTAGTTGGATACTGGACACATGCTTCATCTCATTACTTGTATTGTGAGTATATAATTGAAATACTTCGTTCTTGAAATGCTGCAATATTTGCTGTCAGATGTGCGTACTTAAACAGTGAGCTGGATTTTTACGTTGGGCGAACTTACCGGAGATGTACTGTTTTTCTAATCCAAATTCTGAATTAACTTGCCGATTTTCAGAATCCAGAACACTAGTACCTCATCGTTTTTCAAACACGTCAGGAATTCAACATTGTATTGCGGTGTGGAACAACGCGAACGAGCTATTTTTAGCTTGTAGTAGCGGCTTAAATTTCGAGCCCATTTTGCAGATGTGCCAGTTTAAGTCCAAATTTGACTTATTTTTATAAGACGACGACGATTTATGTACGATTTCACACGTACACTGGAATTTCTGCAAATTCCGATTTTAGCTTTTTAAAATAGTAATAACGAGAACGATCAAATAATGGAGTGTATTAAAAGAAAAAGATCAACAACGTTACCGCATACAGGACTGCTTGTTGGGTCGACACTTCTGCATTGAGCTCCAGTTCATGCCGCTGGTCCTGCTTCTGTACGCGCTTGTGGTCATGCTTATGCTCCTGCTTATGCTCCTCGTGGTGCTGTCCCCTCGACGGTTTACTTGTAGCTCGCTTACTCTTCGCTGTGTTTCGTTTTTCGTTCTGGGTCATTGGTTTGGAGTGTTGGTCCGGTTGCTGGAGCATCTCGCGTGTTAACAGTCTATTTGCTACTGTCTTTGTTTTTCGTTTTCTACTCTGCTTGCGCTGACGAGCAGGTAGCAGTAAGATGTCGTGCTGCACTGTTTCCATGTATCTTAACCAGGAAGCTGTTTTAAGGCTGACAGGAATGCCGTTGTGTTGGAAGAAGTGGAGTTTCTCGTGCATTTTTAAAGATTCAACGGGAAAATCCTACAACTAAGCTACGAACGTCAGAAAAAATGTTGTGCTTGAAGTCGCAACTTGTCCATGCTAATGTAGCCATTTGAAGAGCCTTTTCCTTGCTGATAGTATTAATTTGGTTCGCACGAACCACCGCGTCGATGAGATCGTGAAGTTTCGGACAGGAATGCCATTTTGCTCGCCTATGTCGCCTCCTTCTCGAATTGACTTTACGAAGTCCATTTTCGCCATGCTGCTTGATGTGCTTCATGATTGGAGATCGAAACTGAGAGGTATAAATGGAATCGTCTGTCTTTTTAGCTATAGCCAATCCACTGCATCTGAAACTGCTAATAGCTATGATAGCAGTGCTATTGGTCGGTCTTAATCTGATCCGATTGACTTAAACTGGCAGTTTACCTTAATTGTGTTTGTAGATTTTGCTTGACCGCATCTCTTTATATATATATCGTTTACTACTTCTACATGTTTTAATAGTACTACAGTAGTACTAACATGTAAGCAATACTTATTCGCCCTGATTCATACCTCGGGTTTCTCCTTGCTGTTGTAGAGTCGTCTGTGAGACGCTGTACTAAAGTACTTCGTCCTGACGTCTCCAATCAATGCGAGCATCTTGACCAACTTGCGCACCTTGAAGCGTCAGAAGTCCTTTTGACTCTCCACCACCACCACCCCATTAGATCCGAAAGCAGTCACGAGATACTCGTTCAGTGCGTCGAATGGGCCTCTTCATTAATAACACACCACGTAGAAAAGCTTCCGCTAGGATGAAATCAAAGCGAGGCTAGAGCCGAGTCGACCCACGCAATATTATTACTAATGTTATTTACAAGAAGCCAATAAATGTGACTATGGTAGATTCCCTACACCCACCCCGCCGCCGCGAAATATGTGCTAGCTATTAATAGTTCAAGGCGCAGCACTTTTCGTCTGTTCGCCTAGTTGCGTGCTGGTCTTGCTGTCCGAAAATGTGCTGTACCAGGTTCTCTAGGTCGTCTGTAGTGTCGCGTCGAGCTTCATATCGAACACGACGAGTCACTGAAACGGGTCTTTAGGTGTTGCACCCTGCCCAAGCAGCGAACTTGTCCACCGACCATGATGCTAACACAAGAACACAAATCTTCCGACTTTTGCATGCTGTGGGTCACCATAAATAGACGATATATACCGGTGTACGGCTCGGCTCGTCCAGAAAGATGATGGCGGGATTGCCGATCATTGCAATAGCGACACAGTTTACGCTTGTCACCTCCGCTCAGAATTCCAGCCAACTTGTTCTCAAAGTCCCCAAGATTGAGCTCGTGGATACTGTTCTCCACCACAGTGTTAAACTCGACCGCCAATACACCGTTGATCGCACAGAAGAACTAAGATGTTTACGCACTGTGTGAAGGTCGAGCAGGGCGTTAAACTGCGTATATGTTTCATTTCCAGGGGCTAATGGTAACCAAATATCATATAAAAAATATATAGTAATAGTACTATTTTCGATATTAGATTCCAATAGAAGCTCAATTTTTAAGAAGCTAGCATGACACTTTAATATGAACTTAGCAATTTAGAAAATGATACTTGATAATATCGTATGAAATTTTCCACTTAAGTACGTTTCTTGATACCTTAGCCGATAGCTCACCAAAGAAGTCTTTCGGTCAACCTCTAAAGCGGCAGTAATAGTGCTGGCAGGCTTTCAAACTGACGAGTATTTGCTCTTGTATTCACTGACACAGACAACCGATCGAGAGGGAAACCCGCAAACGGCTGCAGTTGTTTGAAGTCGATTGAGCGAAATCAAGGTATTTGTTCTTGTTCTCTAGCGATAGCCTCGTCCTCATCGTGCGTCTCATAAACCTGCAGCATGTGACGCTAATAGATTAATGCGCTCAGCAGAACACACCACACCAACCTTGCCGTCACTCTCACAAGTGTCCCAGTCAGTGTTGATTAGTAATACTTCAGCTAGTCGATCTTTTACGACATATTATTGGTGGGTTTAAACCGATTACGCAATCTTTAAAAAAATGTTTTAGGTAATATTATGTTGATTTTTAACGAGAGAGTTGGGCTGGTAGTGTTGTCGGCAAAAGTTACTTTGCTAATTAAAATTGCAATATTTAGATAGACGAATATTAATATAATGTATTTAAATCCTTTCAATATTATTGAAATAGGGATAAATCCCCCCCGTTACGAGAGCAAATCTTGAATGCACAGACTATTTTTCACATGCTTGATATCAAGCATGTTAAAAAAAGTCTTAGCGCAAAATTTGTAAAGGAAAAAAAAGATAGGTGTCTGTATATTTGTACAAGATCCTGCAATCGTACGTATTACGGACCTACATGCTTTATATCCAGCATGGTGAGTAGATTCCGTAAAGCCCATACGCGACATCGTGCATGTACAAATGGCTGTTTTATTGGGAATGAATCGTTTTTGACGAAGTCACGTGCAGAACGGCTACGAAAGCAAATTTGTGTATTGCATTTGTTTGCTAAAAGCAATTCATTTGACCTATTACCTACGCAGCTTCACTGTTTCCTACTCTTGGTGCTTTCTCTCTACCGCGTCGTCACTCCCAGTTTCCGTTGTCTCGTTCGGATCACTATCAGAATTTTCACCACCATCACTTCCCTCATTGCCGAGCCGTGCGGCCTCCTCCTCGCCCCCACCGCCCCCTCCTCTTCACAGCCGCCTTGTCCTCCCGTCCGCTTTTTTGGTGGGGCCCTCAGCTGGATACCGCGGCCGTGGCGCGGCTGTGGGCGCTCGCTTCCATTGCGCCAAAGTTGGTGCCAAATGGAGAAGCAAGTCTGGTTGTTACTTGGGTAATGTACTTGGTGCACCTTGTCACACACGTAGACACTGCATTATACGTGTTCGATACCAGTAGTAAGAGCGATAGAGCATAGCAACGTACCACTTGGAGCCTTTACTGCAACCGGGACAGTAGAATCGCGTCACCTGCCGCTGTGTTCTGTTCGTTTTCCGTATAGTACAGACCTTGCACTGCCGTTGACGCCGCTTTCGAATTCCATTCACTTCCACCCACTCGTCGTCCATCTTTAGCTGGTGGGTGGACGGTGGAACGTCGCCATGCAATGGTGTAACTGGTCTAGGTGAGTACATCTTTAGACACATACAGTAATAGTTAGCAATGTGAACAACCAGCAGAATAAGCACCTTCCTTACCGTGTTTGCAAATTTGGCCGACCCCACTTGTAGTAGCTGGGCTTGCAACTGAGCGATGAAACCGGTTAGTTTGGATGGTCCCCACAGAATAGACGTTCCTCTCAAGAAGGTGTAGCGAGCTTTGTATCTATTACATTAGACAAATTAGACCCTTCTACGATGCGCCAATTGTCAATGATGTCCTTCCAGCGTTCGGCCTCCTCCTTACTTCGTGGAGGTCGCTGTCCCCCGCGACGGTTTGTTGTAGAAACTGCGCCAACTGCAGGTGTAGAACTCGGTGAATCGCCAGTTTGAGGTGCAGCTAGTGACAGCTCATCACTCGTCTCCGTGTCGCTCTCGCTTGGGATCTCATCATCCACATCAGCTTCTAAAGTATCCGTGTCCTCGTACCATTCAGCTGGCCCAGTGTCTGAATCATCGTAATCCGAATCCAATGCACCACCATCATAGATGGCATCATCTTGACGGGAAACTTGACGGGAATAGAGAGGAGGCGGGGTCGTGGGAACCGTAGTTGCGTGAATAACAGTAGCCATATTCAGTGACCTTGCAAAATCAGCAGTAATATACAGCATGCTGTCAGAAATAAATCTTGCACATGCTTGATATCCATCATGTGACTGCGTACCTGGCAGCCGAAGATCGAGGTGGCGTTAGCGGTGAAGTTTGTTGCGCTGAGGAAGCACCTTCCGATGTCGACATGGGTCCACGATGCGCCTGCGTTGTGTTTGTTGCACATGGCGGAGATAGCGACGTGTTGCTATAGTCCAAATCGCCACCAACAGACGCATCGCTACAAACAATTACGAACATGAAGTGTGAGAAACACATCGTGCGCAAAACGCATAATCTTCTCACCTGACGTCTTTTTCATCAGCGGCAACGTGTGGGCTTGTTGTCCGCGCAGATTTGTCAGCTCTTGAGCTCTTGGATGGTGCGCGCTTACGCTTACCTTTTTCTTTGGCCTTGCCAGGCGCCTTGGCCGGTCTTTTCTTCTTCGCCGCCTTCTTTGGTGTTGTTATCTCTACCGCTGTCGCCATGTCAAACTCAGCGTCATCATTTTCTTGGTCTTCGTCCGTTTCCACGTAATCTTTGTCTCAGCTGTCACTCCCATCCTCATCAGCAGAAGCAGCATCGGCAGCAAGCTTTTCTGCATACAGTGCTGCGACTGGCGCCTTCCCTCTCAATCGCGGCGCTCTTGCCAGCAAATTGCAATACCCCACTAGTGCACCCTTCGTCTAATACGTAGCCGGAGCAGAAGCCTTGCGTGAAGCCACTGTCATCCTAGGCCGCCTTCCTGTTGTTTCTGACGTTGGAGCTGAAGCAAGCGATTCATCCGCAACTTCGTCGCCAAAGTCAGCATCACGGTCACGCGTATTGTCGACATACGCACGGTACTCTTCAAGCAGGCGGGCGCATTCTGCGCCTTCCATCCCCTCAAGACGACGCAGAAACGCCTCCGCTTCAGCGTGCGTGACGCGGCGGGGAGGAATCTTGGTCCCGCGTTTCTTTTTGGAGAATGAGTGGATGGCTCAGAGGCTTCTCGTTTGAAGCACTGTCTTTACGACAGCGTATCTCTAAGGAACTATCTCTTTACAGTTACGACCCCTAGTCCTGTACATCGGGGACTAAACGGACTAAACGCCCATTCTATGACGATCCCCACATGCTTCCGTATCAAGCCTTAGTGACGGGGGGGGGGGTTAATTGTTAGCGTTATCTTTTATTTCCAAGAAGTTGCTGTGAATGTTTACTGCAACTTTGGGCCTTGCTGTAGGAGCACCCAGAGTAAGAGGAAGGAAATCCTCTTGGAATCTCCGTGTGATTACGTGGGGTCATGAGAAGGAGGGCCACATGCTGGATATCGGGAAGAGGAAGACGACGAAGAATAAGGACAGCTGACGGGTTGCCGAGGCTGACCCACGGGTGTGCGGATCTGGCCCGCGCACTTTCGAGTGAAGATCAAGGAAGACAGTAGGACAACGCAGATGCCGAGCGTGCGGATGGAAGGCACCCAGGAGGGTCGCAAGGAGGTCGACGTGAGAGAGAAGATCGACGTGCGAAAGAGGGATCAGTCTAAGATTAGCCACGAAGTGCGCAAGTGCCTAGTATTCTAGTAAGCATTAATATTAGCTGTGAAGTGCGCGAGCATCTAGCAGTCGAGTGGTTCCGCCGTGCCGGCGACGTACGCGAATAAAGACGTTGGAAACCGAGTGTAGTGCTTATTGTGTGTGCTTAGTAAGTGGAGGTGTCGGGCGTGATTGAACACGGGTATCTGATGCCCCGTAAGTCCACACACGCGCGGGATCAGCAGCCCGCTTGTGGTAACTGCATCACGGAAAGAGCACAGGTCTCCGAGAGATCACACACTCGCGATATCAGCAGCCCGACCGTGAGCGATTGCAGCTACTGCGGAAAGAGCATAGGTCTAGGAAGATCCTGACGCCCCACGCCTCTATTCGGTCGGCAAGATATACCTTGAGAGCTGTGAGTATTTCATTCTGTGTATATTTAGGGCTCTATGAGCTTACGAGATTGTGGACTGGGTAGTGGTCACTAAGTGTGCGCTGGTGGTCATACAAAGAGTGGACACGATTACGCCTATATAAACAATGCATGCACATATCTCAAGTTTTTACTCTGAAGTATACTAATACTGGCTAAGCGTGAGCTGGTGCGGGTGATCCTTACTCCGCTACAAAATCAATGTACATACCTAGCGCTATTACCCGTACATATAACAACTGTGAGAAAAAATAACAGACCGTCCTGTTAGTGGCCCACTTGATGCGTTAAACCTGGTTCGAATCCGGGCACGCGCACCATTGTGGTGTAGCGGGATCAGCAGAATCTGCGAGATTGCCAGATCCAACTTACCAACTGCGCCCAGACACCGACTAACGGAGGGGGTCCCCCGATGATCCGTGTTCTGCTGAACTTTCCTCACCTTGTGTACCCGTCGGTAGGGCGGGATCTTGCTCTCTCGGTAACTTCCGAAGAGTTCAAGTGGTGAAGCTTGAGTGTCTTGGCGAGACGTGGGGATGGTGTGGAGCAGCAGTGGAAAATCTTCACTCTGCGTCCGTGGATTGTTCCGAATCCTAAGCGAATATTCGAGCTTATGGATCCGGGGCCTAGATCGTAGATCTGGCCGTAGGGTTGCCTTACGGGTGTGTTCCCTTGCCTTTGTAGTTCCTTTGCGTCGTACTTGCCGCCTCCTGTGACGGGATCTTGAAAGTTGAGAGCCTCTAGGGTGTAATCGACCAAGTAGTAAATTCGGTTAACCTGTCGGATCTGCACAAGTAAAGGAAAAGCTCACTAGGTTGTAGGATCTGGCCAATGTATTATCCAGTTATCACTACCAACACTAGATTCGCCAACCTTCTCCGAGCTCGTACGGCCAATGTAATTCCGGTTCTTGAGGGCAGGAAGGCACTTGCGTGATACTGTGCAAATTGAGGTCTTTATTTATTGAGTTAGTCCCTAGGGACGAAGTATACACGAAACTTGTCCGGGCCAATGCTCATCTCCGCTACGAATGTTCTGCGAGGCCAAATCCAATCCCCGTCGAAACGCTATACGTAGTTGATCTCCACTTGATGATCCCGTTACGATTCCGTGTCCACTTGTTCCCTACTTCGTGATCTTGTTTACTCCATAATGAGACCTGATGCTTGGCGGGCGAAGTAGACGCGGTCCTTGTCCAGGGCCAATGTTCACTCCTGTTACGGCGATCGCCCGAGGCCAAATCCAACCCCCGAGACGACTACAGGTCACTTGCCCTCCACAGTGCAAATTGAGGACTGTACTGATATTTAAGCCTATACCTGCCTGGATTTCTACCTTCTATGTCTTTCATCTGCTAAATCCCTTACCAGGCTCGGCTGCATGTCCCTTCTTCCCTTGACCCATCATCTCAGCTGTGTTATCTTCAGATCCACCGGATATATGACGTAATCATCATGGTCACCCTGTTATGGGTACACTCATCCGGATCTAGGTCGCTTGGATCCACCTCGCTGTAATGGTACACTCGCCGTGGATCCGAGCTCTCCAATCATCCAACATCATCTTGCAACCTTCTGTGATCTCCTTGGTCCCACGAAAGCTCGAGATCCACTGCATCCATCATCTTATACCCTGGATCCAGGTCCCCAAGGCGGGATCCTTCCTCCATGGATCCGAACTCGGAGGTATGGGATCCGGGTTCCTCGCGGTGGATCTTG
>NW_003303633.1:77281-104182 GCF_000142945.1 Phytophthora infestans T30-4
GTTCCCTTGCCTTTGTAGTTCCTTTGGGTCGTACTTGCCGCCTCCTGTGACGGGATCTTGAAAGTTGAGAGCCTCTAGGGTGTAACCGACCAAATAGTAAATTCGGTTAACCTGTCGGATCTGCACAAGTAAAGGAAAAGCTCACTAGGTTGTAGTATCTGGCCAATGTATTATCCAGTTATCACTACCAACACTAGATTCGCCAACCTTCTCCGAGCTCGTACGGCCAATGTAATTCCGGTTCTTGAGGGCAGGAAGGCACTTGCGTGATACTGTGCAAATTGAGGTCTTTATTTATTGAGTTAGTCCCTAGGGACGAAGTATACACGAAACTTGTCCGGGCCAATGCTCATCTCCGCTACGAATGTTCTGCGAGGCCAAATCCAATCCCCGTCGAAACGCTATACGTAGTTGATCTCCACTTGATGATCCCGTTACGATTCCGTGTCCACTTGTTCTCTACTTCGTGATCTTGTTTACTCCATAATGAGACCTGATGCTTGGCGGGCGAAGTAGACGCTGTCCTTGTCCAGGGCCAATGTTCTCTCCTGTTACGGCGATCGCCCGAGGCCAAATCCAACCCCCGAGACGACTACAGGTCACTTGCCCTCCACAGTGCAAATTGAGAACTGTACTGATATTTAAGCCTATACCTGCCTGGATTTCTACCTTCTATGTCTTTCATCTGCTAAATCCCTTACCAGGCTCGGCTGCATGTCCCTTCTTCCCTTGACCCATCATCCCAGCTGTGTTATCTTCAGATCCACCGGATATATGACGTAATCATCATGGTCATCCTGTTATGGGTACACTCATCCGGATCTAGGTCGCTTGGATCCACCTCGCTGTAATGGTACACTCGCCGTGGATCCGAGCTCTCCAATCATCCAACATCATCTTGCAACCTTCTGTGATCTCCTTGGTCCCACGAAAGCTCGAGATCCACTGCATCCATCATCTTATACCCTGGATCCAGGTCCCTCAAGGCGGGATCCTTCCTCCATGGATCCGAACTCGGAGGTATGGGATCCGGGGTACCTCGCGGTGGATCTTGACTCCTCGTTAGCCGTGGCTATTAGATCCACCTTCGGATGACACCTACCACCATTCCTTCATAGGATCCCCACTCGATCCACTGGTACATAGTGTATCCCATATCCACCTAAGTGAATCCAGGCAAGGGTGGATCCGAGATAAGTCTTGGTGGATCTTGTCTTCCTGTACATCGCTCATACTAGATCCATCGTCATTCCATACGGGGTGCCGCTCGTCATGGCTAATCCACCACAGGCAACTTCCATCCGTGCCACCAACCCAAATCCTCTCTAATCACTTGAAATTGTCACTGATTCGGGATAGTGACCCCGCGTCAGGCCCATTCTCTTATTTCTGAGAAAGCACTTCACCACAAAGAACCTTCTGGCTTGTGTGGTGACCAGAACGCTACAGCTACACACCTACACAGTATCACAACAAAACATAAATCTACACCGGCATTTACGAAAATATAGAGGTTCGTCAACTAGACAAGACAAATTCAACAAAAAATATAAAAGATCAGTCCTATTCGCCTCAGCTACGGCCACCATCTCATCCATTTCTCCGCCTGTAGTGCACACATAGTAACGAAACAGCAGCATATAATCAAACAACAACCGCTGCAGATCCAAATGTCGTACATGCACAGAACTGGTTTGTGGTGGTTCTCGTCCGTGTTTGCGACGATTGCCTTGTGATACGGCCCCAGCAAAATTATATATCAATACGACACAACGATGATATTAGTCCTATTTGTCCAGTGTCCCATCAGATCTCTGCACCCACACCACAAGACTTACGTTTGGAGTGGTTAATTCAAAGAAGGCGAACGAAGCACCATGCATTTCCTCTTGTCGGGAAGCTCTCGAAGGTGAATTCTCTTTTGTTTAGTACACCAAGTTTGTAAAAGTTTATAACCATGTTAAACCTTTTCCCCGGAGTGAAACCTGTGGATTTTATTCAAATTTGTAGGAAAATAAGACCTGATCATTTGAAATTTGTATTGAATCGATACCTACTATTGGTGTGTGTACATAATCTCGAATATATCCCTATAGGGCTTACATACTACATGTACTACTCGTAGCATTAACAGGATAATATCATTTTGTCTAAGAATTTTTTTTAGGTAATATTATTTCATATTAGCTGGTCTATATTTTAGCCATATTAACTTCACCGTTTTTGGAGTTCCATTAAACCCTGTTCATATCCCATTTTTATGCATGGTTTTATGACTCGACCATGCTCGATCTAGGTCATAAAATAGAGTGATGTTCCATCTGTAAAGCCCAATAAAGGTAAGAGTATAGCTAGCACGATAATTCTCTTAATAAATTCAATTACCTTCTGTATTATATAACACCACGCGGGTTCATCTACACACAGAACGAAACATGCACTGAACCTCAATTAATTTTATATAAGCTTTTTTACTCATTGCTAATCAGTAGTTATGTCCTCATGGGAAAATACAAATGTCAGCTTGGTTTTTTTTTAAAAGAAGTCCTAAAAAACTGTTTTCGAAATCGCGCTTCTGTTTAATGAAAACGATGTATGATTTAAAATACTCGTAATTTTAGCCAATGGAAATTTACTTTGAGTAGTTTATTTATTTAATCCTTTCGCGACTCACCTAGTTATGTATGACATACAAAATCAGATGCCAAAATCCTAAAAGGGCGAAAAACACGGTACTATCTGGTGTTGCAGATCACCAGTCACAATCTTTTCGGACTCCCTAAAACACAAAAGCCGGGTGTTTAAAAGGGCGATGTGGTGTAGTGATTTCTCCGTAGTTGCGGATTATCACCCATCGACAAAGACGTGACACCGCCCAAGATGTTCAAGCAACGAACCCTCGGTCATGTGATGTACGGAGACGCCAAGGTGCAAGGGACTCGACGGCGTCACTCCCGAGCTTTCAACAAGTATCGGATATGGCCATATGTCACTGAATCCAGGATGTCATTATTATTAATAATGGACTGGCCGGATTCGCATTCAGCGGAGCATCTACGGTACGAACCCTCAGCGACGGTTGGGATGAGTTCGCGGAAGACTCAGCGACCCTTGGAAGGCACGTTCACCGTCTGGGACAGGGCGCGGACCGTTAAAGATGCTCATGCGACGGTGCAGACGACGCTTGGCATGCAAGAAGATCCATAACGGATCATTGTTCACTTGATATTTGTTTACTTGATTAGGACTTCTTATTAGGAATAGACCCGAAAGGGTAAGCATAAATACAGAACAGAATTTCCACTAAAGCACACAGAGCGACGTCCGGCTTCAAGGTAAGCGTCAGGTCAAGCTTGTTTGAGTGTGTTATGCCTGTCGGTGAACTCGAAGCTCTGTAGCGAGGGTTCATCCGGCAAGGCCAAGAGACTTTGTGTATTGGCCGATTATTATCGGGAGGTTTTACGTGACGGCTTATTGTTGCCTATTTGCGCGACTGGGAGTGCTTGAATTGCCTCCCTTTTATTCTTCCTACCGAGTGTTGAACACTCGGTGATCTCGTAAAAGGCTTACCCGTGCCTGGTACCCTTCCGCTGTTGGGACCACGAGGATTCAAAACACCTGCTAGCTTTGCTCGTGCTAGTAGCGTGTTCTTATTTTACTGGTTGGCCTATATAAGTAGTTTACAAGGTCCAGTTTGTCCCGGTGCAAGGGCAGAACTGGGGTCTTCAGGTCCGCCCGAACGATCGTTTACTATCCTAGTAGACGTATTGTTGTGGGAACATCCTAACTACACTTGTAGCTAGAGTTCACGTGGGATTTCCAACACCACAGCGATAATAGCCCTTTTAGGATTTCACTGTTCTTTCCAAAGAGCTATACGATGGTCGATGTTAAGTGAAGTTGCACGACTAGAAAAACTGCGGTTTTATTGGCCAAAACGTTAGCTCGATGGAAATCTAATTGGTAAGCTACATGTATTTTACCGCTGCTGCCTCTTTTTTGTAACCATCAGTGCGGTGATAAAACGGGTAGCGCGACCGCACGTTACCACCATGAAAATGGCGCGGTCGTCCAGTACTAATATGGAGGCCTTTGTGCTTCCATAAACTACTTTTGGGGCTCTTACTAACTTCACCTGTAAAAATATTCTGCTCTTACTTATTGCGGCAGCAAGGTTACTGTCCATAATCGCCGTCCATTGATTCCGTCTACTATACAGTAGCTGGTGGTGTAATCAATGCTGCTTGAATGCCGTCTTATCCCAGTGAGACGTCGTTTGCTGGACGGCAACCGGATTATTCGGTCTAAGCCTTCGCTAAAGCCTTAAATGCCCTAGTTTGCTGTCATTGCAAGATGCATTATCGATGCAACAGTATCCAAATAGATTTTAGATAACTTGTCGAGAAATGTATTGCTTAAGCTTTAACTTTGCTTTACGTCACCAAGCAACGGGCCTTTTCGAACCCTTTAAAATTGTTAATCTGAAATTTATGATTACCATTGAAAGGCAAAACTTCGCGTTTTACGCTTACTCAAAGCCTCTTGATTCCAATACGTCTTGACGATATGTGTATCTATTTTACTTTTATTAAATAAAATTTATATTCACCTATCGAGCCTTTAAAATCAAATTTTCTCATATTTGTGCTACAATCTATTTTAGCAGTGAGATATCTAACGCTTATTTGAGACCTTTATTTAAATATTGTTAATTAATCCGTGTGAGCCCTTTGTCTCCCGCTCCCCAAAATTAAATTCCGCATCTCGATGGCAAAGAGGAAGTCTTTCGCGACTGGTGGGGAGGCTAAGAAGCGCAGGCACGTTACGAGGGCTACTGAGAGAGAATCCAGTGACCCGATCACCCTTAGCACCTCGGCCAAGTTCAAGTACGCGTGGGAGAAGCTGCGAAAGGCAGGTTGGACGCTAAAATCCCCTTCAAGCCGAAGTCTGGACAGCCGATACCGCTACAGTAGGCCGGAGAGTGACCCACGAGGGACAGAAGGTGAAGAAATTCTTCTTGGAGAGGCCTCGGTGGTTAAGTATGTCTCGGAGCAAAATCAGCTGCAGCTGCCTGTCAACGACGCAATGCTTATACAAGGTTTGCACTGTATTTTAATCTAACGTTTCAGACACAACTAACGGCTCGCTACGGCTCTAGTCAGCATTATAAGTGGTGGTGAACGCCATCACACCAGTTAGAGCGACCCACATGGCGGTGATGCTGACTGGGGACGAGGACAAGGTGATGGTGGTGCACGGGACGGCGTTGGCCGCGGCCGGGGTCCCCACGACAGTACAAGACCTGCGAATTCCGGCCGTGGCGGCAGCGACGCCGAGATGGAGGTGAACGCAGCGCCTGCGAAGCAAAATGAGTGCTGCGCAAGTTGCAGCTGATTACAGCGTGTTACTGACGAATGTGTATGCTTCTTGGTTTCGTTATGCAGATCCAGTAGGCGTTGGGCGCGGTGGATAACATGGCCGCGCCGGCCAAGACGGATAACATTGCGCTGGTGTTGGACAGGGACGCGGCCAGCGCCGTGGTGGTGCACGTGTGGCGTTGGTCGTCACGACAGTACAAGACCTGCGTATTGCGGTCGTGCAGAAATGGTGCGTTGGATGTTCAAAGAAAGGGCTTGTTCGTATGCGTTTCTATTGGCAAGTCTGACCTAAACCCTTATATATTACCAGACCTAAACGCTGTGATGACCTCGCCGCAACGATTTGACGATGTACAACCTTGTGTGTCTCAACTAGCTACACCATCAACACCACCAGTACTCTTACATCAGCTGTATATCGATCAACTTGTGGCATTCTCTCCGTCTAAAGAGCCTTGGATGACCTAGAAGGCCTACCGACCAGTGGGTACAGAATATATCGTTGGCAGAGTGTGCCGGAGCCAGGAAAAATAAACGACAAGCTTCAGGTGCAGTGGCTAGACACTTAATTTTAAAGCAGCATCAAGATTCTCAGCATCGGCACCATTCAGATGGGGATTGACAACTATCGAGCATTGACAAAAGATAAAAACAGCCATGCCTGGTAGGTGTGACGAATCTAAAGAGGTTGTTATTGAGGACGTGTCTGATCTTCAAGAGGTGGGCGTTTATGACGCGTACTACCCCATGGAACTGCTGCCAACGAGTCTGGTCGAGGTGAAGTTCGCAGTATGCGGTTTGATCCGGTAGTGACATGACAACTCCACAAGATCTCTATACGCATGTTGATGGCTCAACAACTACCTATCTTCGACCAGATAACATGCACCTATTCGAGCATTCAGCGAGTTCCAGTTTCTTCGCGTACATTCCGTTGTATTTTAAGAAACAGGTGCCGTACAAAAGTAATGCCTATACGGTCGCGTATGAGATCGAGATCTCGCAACCGTTCACAATCACCGAGTTTATGAAGTCCTTGGGCATCATGGTTTTCATGACTTTGAACAAGAAGGGAGAGTATACGAATTACTGGGGTGCACAACCCGAAGAAGTTATATTTGGTGGAAAGTCGACAACTTTCGCTGATATCCTCTCTTTGAATCGGTTCAAGCTGCTCAGGCGGTGCCTAAATTTCAAGGCTACGCCTTCTACGCTAGCAAAAGACGCTGCCGCCAGCGTCAGACCGCTGCTGAACTTGCTCAAGACAGCCGGTGACAAGTACATTGTGGCCGGGAGCAATATGGCGCTTGACGAAGCCAGTGTGCTTCCCGGTCGCGCCAGGGACGTCACATGATTGTACACAATTCGAGCAAGCCTACGGGCAAGTATCATTTTCGGTTTTATATGGTGTGCTGCTCTTCTACGTGGTATTTTGCTCAACTTTAGACTAAATTGCAATCGCAGTAATATCGAAGATCGCTGGTTGTTCAAGGTGAGTGCTGTATTGGTTGCGGCTTATTATAGCGTATTACTGACGGAAGTGTATGGCTATTTGTTTTAATATATAGGTCCAGAACGAATTGTACATGGTAGAAAACATGGCCGCACCGACCAAGACGAAGAATGTGGCACTGGTAATGGTCGTGAATGAGGCGAACGTGGTGCCTCTGAGCGTGACTGACTTGTTTGTGACCGGAGACTGTATTGTGGTGCTGTAGTATCTGGTCCAATAGATAGCTGGTGAATAGACGACGTTTAGTTACGCTTGTATATGAAAATACAACGAGATGTTGCCTTCCTGCTACAGGGAATCTCAAGCGTGCTTGCAAACTTCCATATTTGACAGAAAGGTGGCTTGCACGTGTAGCGATGGCTTGGATAAAACGTGCAACTTACAGCCGCAATTCGAGCCCTTGACATATTGCACAACTCTCGTGCAATTACCAGCTTTGCCGGCTCCTCGAACAAGAAGTTATTCGCAAATATGATAGTAGCGTCGCACATCGGGAGCTTAGAAGACAGTGCAGCTTCCTGGACGTCCGATGCGATCATGCTCTCTTTGCCAAGAAGAGGGTACCGCTTCGCAAACCTTCGAATTCGTGCCTCGCTGAGTACACACAAGTCTGCTCGCACCTCAATCTCAATACAGGATATGATAGTGATTGTGTGGTGTAGTAGAGCACACAAATACCGTCAGATGTGGATTCCTTACACAAACCACAACGAATTGCCGAGCTAGGCCGGCGGTTGTATGGCCTGCGCAGAGGGTGGTCCCCTCGCGGTTCGGCCCTTCCGGGACAGACGAGTGGCTCGCCTCCACTCGGTTCCGACTAACCAAGTCAGAGCACTTCCGAGGCTCCGCCGAGTTTGGTTCGGCTGAGCTCGCTCACAAACCCTGTGCACTCCACCAAAGAATGGACGACGGCGCGCGATCGCTTTTACAGGTCACCGAGCGCAGAGGCTGCTCAGCTAGAAGTGTTACGGTACCCGGGCTATCCGACGTACCGGCCCGCTGAGTGTGCGGGGCTTTCTTTCGCGCATAGCGAGACTTTGTCCTACCCGGACCGACCTAATCTTGGCGCTACCAGTCAATACCCTACAAGCTATGCCTCTCGAGTATCGACGGCAGGCATAATCCAGCCCTATGCAGGGACTTACCGGAAGAGTTTACACGTGTATTGGCCTAGGCAAATTCTGCTCTGTTTTCTTCTGGGAGCCTTTTCGGCTCTCCCTATTTAATCATATGCTTCTCATACAAATATCTAGTGAAATGTAGTCGTTTCGGACCTCTACCGACCATTCCGCTGGGTTCAGGCGACCGTTGAGCTCAGCGGCTATCCGGATAGCATCATCCGGACAGATCACTGAGTACTTATCTGTTCCTAAGCTCTGAGTTATCAGACCGAACCGATTCTTGATCTAACGTAGGTTGACGTATGGTCGAATCTGAAATTCCCTACACCACAGTTGTTAGCGCGCCTTGAGCTACCACATTGCCGATGGCGGCCTTAATGTCGATGAACACATCGCGTTCACTCGCTGGCCCCATGACGTCAATAAGACCAGCGATTAATACCGGCAGCAATTCGCCAGCATTATCATGCATTTCACCAGCACGGTGGCGTACAACAAGGGCGCCCATTTCACCAAGCAAAGCCGTAATCACTTCCATGCAGTCAGATAGCTCGAGTAGACTAGATAGAGTTTCTCTATCGCCGTGTATTGTCGGTAACGCGGCCCTAGCGGTAGTTGACCGCTGTACACTGGTCGTAAGATCTGAGGACCGCTAAATGCTGGGCAGACGCCGTGCGACTTGTTGGTCTCGATGGAGGAGCTACTAACGCGGCGGGTGGTCGTGTAGGCGAAGTAGCAATCGAACGTCCATGAAGGGGCTGCAGCCCGATATCGCCAAAGAAACAACGGGGAAGTTGCTGATCGTGTTACCGTAGGTTTACTTGAGGCTCGCCAAGCGTAGTTGAAGCTCTCACCCTCAGCGCTTCGTTTTTGCCCTACGCCGAGCTATGTAGCTCCATGTTATCCTAAGACCCTCCTGCTCAAACTGCAGCGCAATTTGCACAAGAATCTTATCCTCCCAATCTTGGAAGCTTGTGCACATGACGAAATTAAAAGTATGTATCTTAGGCCGTGTTCGGTTTGCAGGGGCAAATCCAGCTTGTTTGAAAATAAGCTAGAGCTGTAGAACAGTCGTTTTGTTAAGTAAAATAAAGATAAAAATAAGTGATCGTGTTCCATCAGAAAAAGGCTGGATTTGAAGGCGCAAAGGAGGACGAATCAAAATTCAACCCAGAGCTGAATTTTGAAACCAGTCGTTTGGAGCTATCCTGCTGGATGTCATTTTTTGTGTTTCTTAGCGGATTAAAGCTGGTTGAGACATTCCAACTCTTTAACACCTTGCTTACGAACGTCGTATAAGACGACATATTATTTTTGTTACGTCGTATATTACGACATTGCACGAAGGTCATTAGCAAATGGCTCGGAAAAGTTTTTTCAATACTTTAATCAAGTTACCACAAAAATATAATCTGCGAGAGGTCATTTTGCTACAAGTCAAAACCAGGCCAGGGGAAGGGGATCAGCCACGTCGTGAACAGCCACTCATTCGACATTTTGCTGGATGGTGCGCATACGGAATAGTCGACGCGAGAAGCCCGCCGCGCCGGCTGCCGCTACACACGATATTGACTTTGGCCACTTATGGCGGCAGCTTCGGGCGGCGGGGTGGAAGTCCAAGCGTCCGAGTGGCCTCCAGACTGAGTGGAGCTACTCGAGTCCTGACAACACGCACGTCTTCGTGGGGGAGAAATCAGTCGTGGACTACGCGTTCGACAGTGGCTTGCTGGAAGAGGCGGATGCTGATGCTCAAGTCCGAGATGAAGAAGGTGGGGAACTAGACCAAGCAGGAGCTGGTAGTAGTGGTGAAGAGCAACAACACGAGGGGGAAGACGTCGTTCGGCCTTCCCAGATCGACACGAGTGTCCTTCTTTCGCAGCATACCATTGATCGAATGTTCGGCACCCCAAGTGATGATGACATCGAGCTGTCGCAGACTGCAGTGAGCAGAGCATTCAATCTATCCTCAGAAAATCTACAAGACGGGCGGTGCCCGCGAGGCCGCTGCTGGACTGCATTTACTTTCGGAGGCTTTCTGGATTAGAGAGCGAGGGTGATGTAGACGAAGAAGAAGCCGCTGCGTCTCAACCTCGACGACGGACACTTACGCCGTTATCAGGCAAAGAGGACGTGAATGTTTTGCTGGATGGGGAGAAGCCGAGTGACTACGAGAACTACAGCTCGGGTGATAGCGACGACGACGGCATGAGTGATATTAACAGCGATTCCGGAGCCGGGATGTCCGAGGAAGATGACGACGTCCTGTCCCGACAGTGACGCAGTTGAAATGGACAAGGCTTTCATTGCGGCACTACAGGTGGGCAATAACGCACTTAGCAGAACCGCTGCAACGGAGAGAGAGCAGACACTACGAGGAATGCAGTGGACGCCAGTGTCTTCGGAGTACGAGACAGATGCTGCTGCGTACCCTGGACTGGGCACCGAAGAAACAAGGCCTGTGCCCGACCTGCTGCAATTATGGAGATCGCCAATCCTCACCTTCTTTTATTTCATGCCGAAATCTCTGTGGGTTTCTATCGCGGCTGAAACGAACCGATATGGTCTACAGCAAGCTGGCAAGCGCGCCCGTAACATTCAGGCACGGCAGACTGACCTTCGGCGTGAAACTATCAAGCAGATTACACGTCGTTTGAAGGCTAAGGCAGCATACTCTACACACGAGATTCTTCACGTTGTTGGACTCCTCGTTGCACGGATGCTCTGCCCTCAAAAGAAACGATTTGGTGCGCACTGGAGTATGGTGGAAGACGGTGCTGTTCCCGCCGGTCTTTTCGAGCGGTTCATGACGCGTGACAGGTGCCAGAGTATCATGCGAGACTTGCACTTCGTAGACAACACGATTGACCACGGTAACGATAAACTCTGGAAACTTCGCCCCGTTGTTGACAAGGTCCAAGAGCGCTTTTTGCTGGGGTGGTCTCTTTCTGCTATTTTTTCGTTTGATGAGGGTATACTGCCGTCCACGTCGAAGCGGAACACGACCCGGATGTTCATGGCCGACAAGCCTCACCGCTACGGGTCCAAACTATTTATGGTCTGTGACGCGCAGACGGCATACTGCCACAGGTACGTTTAAAATTTGTATGTTGTAACTATCTACTTTGTGTTTGCCTGACAACAGTGAATGTCGTAACTATCTAGGTTCGAAGTTTATGTGGGTAAGCGTGCATCTGCTGGTGGACCTGACACCTCAGTTGACTTTAAGACTGGAGCTGCAGCCGTGGTCCGGAATTTGAAGGTTGTTCTCGCCCAGTCTCGTCACAAGTGGCATACCGTCGTAATCGATCGCTACTACTCGTCCGTGCTCCTTGCGATTGAGCTCCTGAGTATGAAGGTGTATGTTATTGGCACGATCATGACTAACCGGCTTGGATTCAACCCGAATCTCAGGGCTACGAGCAAGACACGCCCAGTGAGCATACCCCACGGTACATTCTCGTTCTCTCGCTCTATCGCCATCCCGACCATGATTTCCTGTGTTTGGTGGGACCGGAAGCCCGTCTATTATCTCTGTACGGGCTCCATTATGGCGGCGTCGAAAATTGAGCGAAAAATAAAACGTATCGGTGCGGTTCGAGTGCCGTGCCCCTCTGCTGTAAATGACTACCAGAACTGGATGAGCGGAGTTGATGTCCACGATCAACTCCGTCTCCAGTCGTATTCACTGCAAATGTCGACGAGGTTCACGAAATATTATAAGAGCCTATTCTTAGGTTTGCTGGACATGGTCATGGTAAATGCGTATCTTACGCACAAAGAGGGGGCCAAGATCAAGGGGATGGCTGCTATGAAGCGCTCAGAGTGGTTTTGCGTCCTTCAAAATCAACTTCTCTAACTCAAGCCGAAGATTTTGCTGGAGTGGAGGGCACACCGCCTCCTGCGAGCCAAAGCGCCAGCGCACCCCAGTACGCTTCCCGCACGCGCTGCAGCAGTCTGAAGATTGGGTTACTCGTTACTGGGGGTCCAGAAACGCTGGGCAGAGATCGTGCAAAGGCTGCGCGCTCTTGCTGACTGGAAAAGAAGAAGTTCTTTCGCACCACCGTTCTTTTGCGAACGCTGCTCCGTTGATAATGCGAAATGCTGGTTGTGCAACCGTATTCGACGGGAATACAAGGGCGTTGCGAAGACATGCTATGATATCTGGCATGATGACTTCGACGCCGGGCAAGCTATCCCACCAAACTTAGGGAAGCGCATTGTGCTCCGTCGGCCCGGCCAGAAAGCTGGCCAAAGAAAGAAGACGCGACGGGAACTTCGACTTGGGCACGATGCTGGCAGCGACGACGGCAACGGTGGTGACAACGAGAATGGTAGTGATGACGAGTGAGCTTGGTTGCGTGTCAGTTGATTAGTGATTTGTTTCAAATACACAGCTTCTTGAACCATCGTACCTTCGTCCTTGCGTTTCTTGATTTAAGTGGACTGCCTGTGAAGCAATTTAGCCATCTGTTGACTGCACTTGCAGTCAGTTACGACATTGAGCAGGCAATACTGTCGCTGAATCCCGTCAGAGTTACGACATTGAAAGAAAAACCTGTTGAAAATTAATGCACCTAACCTCACGTCAAAAAGTGCACCCATACAAATACGTAGTAACATTGATATACCGTATCTTACGACATGCGCTTACGCGTTCTGGGCAAGTACCGTCCGGACGCAAGGTGTTAATAACAATTACAGCTGGTTTTAGCTTAGATCGAACACGGCCTTATATTTTGAATGGTCTTCGTGACGACCAGTAATGCACTAAACTTGATATGAGTATACTAAGTGTGCGGCGCTGAAGACCCCACATTTATCGGCGGCAGTAGTTCGTAAGATAATAACAGAGATCGGAAACCCACGTCTATTACGTAGAAAATAAAACCAAGAGAATGTATTCACGTCTTATGTCATGATAACCAGGTGATGTTGAGGATATGGCACAGTAAACTACCGGTCTATTCATAATATAACCGAGAAAAGGCCATTGAGTACGCCAAGCCTTTTCTAATTGCAGTCTATTGGTAGAAACAAAGCTCGCTAAGTGAAAACATATCTAAAGCTTCAAGGGCGATTTTTTCGCCTTTTAGAAGGGTAGCTTACACCTTCTTTTGCAAAATGCCTTTTAAGTTAACCCTTTCGCGATACAAGGGCGTATTTTTCTTAATGAAAGGCCGTTGCTGGCAGCACGATTTTTTAAATTTGATAAAACACGCGGTATTTGAGTTTTAATGACACCCACACTATCCATTCCCAATTGATATCGTTGAGCGGGAAATGTATCTACCGAGAGCACAACCGCCGTCAGTAGAATCTCTGCTGAACGTCAGACTAGTTTCCTAGCTTTCATGCACAGCCGTGTAGTTGTAGTAGACCTTGTTTTCATATTCGGAATCGCAGAAGGGGAAATCCGCGCCATTGTCAGTTGGGAAAAAGAGCTCCTTGCCGGTAGTGTAGGTGACGTAGCAGCCGAGCACCAAGCAAACAAACAGCACAATACTACCGGCAGCCTTCTCGTACATCGAAACTCGCTCCCAGGCCTTCTTGAAGTAGAAAACAATCGGTAGGAGAATGCAGTTCGTAGTGATGCAGAAGGCGCCAATAAAATCCGAGAAGTGATCCTTGAATACAATCGCAACCATTACCAAAATGACAACGATGATAATTCGAAGTGCGGCATATTTGAATACGTTTGAGCCCGTGTACTCGGCAGCATCAGCTTCTTTATCGTCCTTGTGCACACGCTCTGAGTCAGCCAGTGACACAAATGATATTTTAGAGCTGCGGCGGGGTGGGCGGTTGACGCTGACATTACAGGGATCAGATTGCTTCGACAGCAGCTCAGCGGGCGTGGCCGACTCCTCGAAGCCAACTACATTTTCGATCTCCAAGTCCGTCTTCTTGTGCATGCCCAGCAGCAGACGCTCAGCAATGTAGAAGGCGGGGTTCAAAATAACCGAGAATGCTATAATAATGTGGAGCTGCATGAACAAATAAGCCATTATCACGACACCCCATCTCGGTTTAAAGCCCAAAGACGTCATTCCGGTGGCACTGTCTGGGTAGATCGTAAAGAGAAGGTTGCCCGAGATCTGGCAGCCTATCGCGGAGTAGGTAGTACTGGACAGGATCAAGAAGAGACACGATACGAAAATCACAGTGATACCCACAATTCGAGGCATGCGACTCGGATCACTATGCTGACGTTGCAGGTCGGGAATAATGATCCCAGCGCCGTAGGCGAGCGACAAATTTCCGAACATGTTTGCCACCTGCTCAAACTTTAGCTCCGGGAACGGCACGCTCGGGTGTCCGCGCATACCGTACATGACAACCGAGACGCCGATGATGTCAGCCAGGATTGTTCCAAAGCAACCGGCGAAAGCAGCACCCGAACCTCCTTCAATGTAGGAACCAGACACACGGGTAGCACCATGAGTGCCATGAAAACAGTCCAGGTGTTTTGGCTCCACGCGCCCGGAAACAGACCATCAAGCAATTGTCCACCGAGGATCAAGAAGACACACGGAACCAGGAGACAGGAGCCCATCTGAGAGAGGACGCACAAGTAACGGCATGCTCCATTCACCAAGGTCACCAAACGTGTTGACGGACCTAGGCGCTAGCAGCATGACTTTGGACATCGTGATGGACGAGTACGTGTTGGCAAACGCCATGAAGGCCAAGGCAAAACATGCCAAAGTTGGGCCGGCGCGAGCGAAGTTGCCGGGCATACCAAGCGTTCCAATGCCGTAGATGCAGCAGAAGAGATTAAAACATGTCTTGAAGTCTTCACGACTGAGAAACGGACCCTTCGCCATGACTGACCGAGTGACAATAGGAAGGGTGAGTTGAAGACGGCGGAATTGAGGATGACGAAAAGCATCATGGTAGTACATGTACTTCAACGCTGTGGAAACACAGGGTTCAACGTGTGCGGTGTCTTTAGCTTGAAATAAATGTGTTTGAGCCGGGCGTTGTGGGCTTCAACATCCGCTCCGTATTTGGCGGCCTAAATTACAGTGAAGCTGCTTATACGGCTCTATGGACACATCTTCATATCATGAGCTGGTAACAGATCCTGAAAAACACGCCAAGCATGCCAAGATCCATCTGCATGCGCAGGCATGTCCGCTGTTATTTTTTTTTTCAAAATCATGTCCCTTTAGGGAATCCTGAGAAATTGAAAAGGGGAGTGACGATTATTCTGATTTTTTGTATGTGCACCACTTTTTTCACATCCCACGTAGTTGCATGTAGATTTTCTGCATGCGAATTTAAATTGAGACTGCTCTTGTACTTAATGACGAAAGCGACATTCTTCCACTGTCAGTCCCCCCATTTATGGTTGCTGGATTTATAAAATAAAGAGCGGTGTAATTACGATAATGCCAGCTCATAAAACCCCGATGATTTACTGTAATGTGGACTGAAATGCACTTTTGAACTTTCAATTAGGGCACCGATGCTGCCTTTTCTCCCAACTGCGCCCGTTACTGTGTAAGCAACTTACCAACGCAAACATTAGGCATTTGCAACCAAATATCATATGGTATTTTGATAGTTAAAGTACTTTTTTCGATATTAAATATAAAAAGTAGCTCAACATTTTAAAAGCTAACATGATATTTTACTATTAACTTAAAATGTTAAACATGTTATTTATTAGACGATATTTTAAGAAATGTCCGACTTGAGTACGTTTCTTGGCACCTAACCCTTTTGCTGAGTGCACCGATCTAAAACAGCAGTCGTGATGGCAGGTTCAGAACTGACGAGTATTTGCTCTAGTTTTTCACTGTGGCACAGACAGTGGGAAACCGCAAACGGTTTTAGTTGTTTGAAGTCGATTAAGCGAAATCAAGGTATTTGTTCTTGTTCTCTAGCGATAGCCTCGTCCACATCGTGCGTCGAATAAACCTGTAGCCTGTGACGCTAGATTAATGCGCTCAGCAGTGCCAACACACCACACCAACCTTAACCGTCACTCTCACAATTGTCCCGGACTCCATCTCCCTCACTGTTGACTTTTAATAATATCATTTTGTCTCTGAAGAAAATTTAGGTAGTATTTTTTACATTAACTGGTTTACCAGATGATATTATCACTTTACTGATTTTGAAGTTGCCATTAACCCTGCCTTTGTGGACACTTCGATTACTATTTATAGTATGCAGTTGAACTTAGACAAACATATAGGGCCGCTCTTAACAAACATCATGGAGCATGACCCCAGGGATAGTTAACCCCTTGCCCGCGGAGGGTGTGAAAACCTTCTTATGCTGTTCGGAACAGCATAAGAATATCTTATTTACACTATGCCTCTAAATCCGCAAACGCACTTCTTCGTCCCTTCCCGTAAGTCGAACGCATCTGATTTGTCCACGTGTTCAAATGAGTGAATGTGATTAGCTCATAGAACACATGGCTTGAAGAATGTATGGTACCTCGGACAAGGACAAGACTCCAAATTTTGGAATATATGGCAAAAATCGGTTCCCCCCGCCGCTCACCCTCAAAGCCAGTCATTTGCGATTTTCGTCGGGTGGATAACAAGTGACATGAAGTTTAACGCGATTTGGCCGTTGCTCAGGAAGGAGAAATGGACGTGGAAAGCAGGGACTGGTATTCAAATACAGTACGTGCATCTGCTGGTACTGGCACGTATCAGGGCTAACGAAGTCATTTTGCTGTCTATCGCTAGCCACAACTACGTGAAACCAGGACGCAAAGTGCGAGGTGGGAAGCAAGGCGTCGATTACTTCAACGGAGAAGACGCATTGTTAGGTTATGTGCGATCCGACAAAGAGCTCTGCGCGAGACTTCACATCTCGAGCGTTATCGTCCGGCCAAAAGGGCGTGCAAGTACGTCTACAACTACGCTGTATGCATATGCACTGATTTATTGCTAACTGTTGTTGTTGACACTAGCTGTGGGGCCTTCTGACGACAAAATTCCGCCTGGGCACTACCGTGGCCAATCAACGTTAGGAAAGGCGCCTGCCAAAAAGAGTGTGATGCCAGTTGTACCCGCAAAGCGTCTTGCTGACGCGTCGTCTAAGAAGCCGGCGAAGAAGAAGAAGACTAAGAAGCAGCTAACTGAAGAAGCGAGTGCTCGTCGCCGGGAGATGGCCGCTTTTGACAAGGTTTGGGGCCACCAAACTAGCTCGGGTGCGTGTATATTTGAGGCTTTTAATGTGTGCGGAACCTATCCAGTTATGATGCTATGAACGTGAAGCAAGTGATAGAAGCCCTGTGAGACCACCTGGATCTTCTGAGTGCAGTGCAGAGACTCAGGTAATGCGGACACGAACCCCCCCCCGGTCGAGACTAGTGCGGAAGCGGAAGGCAATGAAGACGCGGCTAATACTGATACGGACCCTATTGCTAATGGCACAACTGAAGAGACCAGAAATGCTGTTGTAACGATCAGTGATGAAATCGAGTCGCAAAGCAAGGAGGACGACAGAGTGGAGGGTATTGACGACTCAGCAGACGAAGGCTACAGTCCTGCCAACGACAAGGAAAGCGACGATGAGGACGATGTCGGGACTTATGAAGAGCAAAGAGAAAGAGTGGAGCTGCAAGGAGATATTGAAGAGCCCAACCAACTTCTCCGCTCTTCTGGTGGCAATGCACCGCTTCGATTCGACTACGTGGACACCTTGGACCCGAATATTGCCAACGCAGCTGGTCAAACGGAGCTGGATACGGATGGTGAAGGTGACGAGGACACGGCAGAAGCTGACTTTGATGCCGACAGCGAGAGTGACGCGAGTGACGCAGAAATATGCAAGTCTGACATGCTACAGCACGATATTCGACGCGTTCCAGAGTTGATGAATAATGCAGAGCGAGATCGGTTACATCTTCGCATTCAAGGTAGGTCACGTTTATCGTTAGGTTGACATGAATTTCATATAACACGTTTGTTATGTTGAAAGAATCATTGGAGGTGTACACGGATGAGCAACTGGATCAAATGAAGATCGAGGTCTGGAATGTGTTGCCCGACAACGTCAAAGCCGAAGTCGTGGACGATACAGACGTTGACACGATGTATGCAAGGTACTGCGGGCCTTCGCAAGATATCATTGCCGCATCAAAGTCACCGCTCAAGCTCTTCTACTACTACTTGCCAAAATCTTTCTGGCGACAAGTAGCAAGTCAAACTAACATCTACTGGAAGCAAACGCTAGTGTCAAGACTGCAGCAAGCTGAGGAAAAAGAAGCCACGATCACAAAGCGCCCACCACGTAGTAGAGCTGCGTTACTGAGGAAAATTCAGAAATTTCGAAAGGTTTCCCCACACGAAGTTGTACATTGGATTGGCTTGATGCTTAATCATGCCTTACGGCCATGTAAGCGCATGGATGAACATTGGTACAAGGACGATATCGGGGTGCTGCCAGCTGGGAGTTTGGCCGTGTAATGTCACGTGACCGTTTCCGTGAAATCACAAGATTTCTTCACTTCACAGACAACAAGGACCCTGCCGGAGTCAAGGACCAAGCTTGGAAAATCCGATCGGTGCTATCGGTACTGGAGAAGACTTTCAAGGATGGATACGTGCTGAGATCTCGTGTGGCAGTTGATGAGGGAATCCTTCCCTCTCACAACCGGCGAAACCTCACGAGAACTTTCATGAAGGATAAACCACACCACTGGGGCTCGAAGTACGTGATGACTTACTGCGCGGAGACTGGTTACTGCAAGAGGTTGGTATGCGGACAAGAACAACACAAGGAGAAAGTGATAAGCTGACACGTAAATCATTGTGCTCTGTGTTGTGCTCAGAGTCGAGTTAGACATTGGAAGAGCTAACGATGCAGAAGGATCTCAATCTATGGACACCAAGAATGGCCCCGCAGCGGTTATCCGCAATATCGCGTGCGTATTTCGTGGGCTACCATATGAAGGGTGTCGTCTGGTCGTTGGAGACCGCTACTACACCGCTATAGCTTTGGCGCAGCAGCTACGAACTATGGGGTTCAACTACCTCGGGACAATGAACATCAAGCGAAAAGGCTGGTGTGATGCGTTGACCTATCCTAAGAAGAAACGGCAAGCACGGACACCACGGGGGACGTTCCGGATGGCCGTAGCAAAGTCCAACCCCGGACTTATCACTGTTATGTGGGCCGACAATACAATCGTATACTTCCTAGCTTCCTAAGTGACCGCGGAGTCGACGACGGTACGTCGGCAAGAACAGAGTGGCCCAAGTGATGTACCATTTTCAGGCCTTGTTGCAGAATACCAGCGTTACATGATCGACATGATCAGCTACGACTTCAAGCTTACCGATGCAGATGGCGATAAGGTATGGAGATGTGCTGATGTGGAGTGGATATTTTGACTAACCTCTGCTGTTCGGACTTACAGGTTCCGTAAATACTACAAAGGTCTCTTCTTAGGGCTTGTTGACATGGCTTTAGTGAGCGCGTACATTGTCTATCGCCATCGGTGGGAGAGAACTAAGCCAAAGAAGAATTCGCACTTCGACTTTCTGTCACTGTTGCACAAAGAGCTCATTGAAGAGAGCGAAGATAGCTTCACGCAAACGCGAGTCCCTCTGGGAGAGAGCGACCCGGCAGGCCAACCATCCACGATGCAAGGCCAGCATAAACTCATTCAGACGTCGGATACGCGGGTGAATAACGGTGCTCAACGCCTACGCCAGCGTCAATGCAAGGTGTGCTCTGTGTATAAACCGCAGGAAAAAGAACTAGGGGGGACTTCAAGCTACTATTGCGCAACGTGCTCGCAGAACCGCCGAGGGCTAGTGACGCTGTGCAACAGCGTCCGTGGCCACCCCAAGAACCCCAACTTCACTTGCTCACAGATTTGGCATTTGTTCTGGCAAAATGGGGGTTCGGTCTTAAGAACAGTCACATTAGGGACAGAGGTGTAGCAACAGATTAGGAGCAGTAGCAATGGTAACAATACATTGATTGACATCTGGTTAGTTCGATACCGCTTCCACTCGAGTGTGCCACCATGCTTCCAATGATGAGCTTCGTGTGCTTGGTTTACTTCTGGCAATACGCGATATGGCGACCGCGGATTCTCTCTGACCACTGAACTCACAAAACTCGGGATTTTTAGGACGGGTGTGATTGGTTGAAATGCATTCGTCGCATAGCGCATCATCTTTGCGGGAACTATTACCGGGGAGCTTAGCTACATCTTGCGCACAAAAAATACATGTTTGTACTTGCCTAAAGTATATATACTTTATTCTATACAAATCCTTATGCTGTTCTGAACAGCACAAGGCCATTTAGTAACCCGTCCATGTCACCCCTCCGCGGGCAAGGGGTTAAGGTCATGACCAATTGTCCTTTCCTAACAGGATCACAATCCCGTCTATATTTAAGATTACTGCGCGTTTTTTCATCTATTCTTCGTGTTCGGGCTTTATAGCTGCTCCTCCATTTCGCTTACATCGTATCCCCTCCCGCCCCCATGACCCCCACCGCTGATGTAGCTGCATTAAGTATCAAGTGGAATGCTAAACAAAAGCCGGATAGCAAACGATATGTGCCTCCACCGGCATCAGAGAATAACACACAATGGACTGTCGACAATTGAAGCTGGAGTGTACTCTGTCTGTAGTCAAGAATATAAAAAAAGAAGACCGAGTCGCAATTCTCCGAACCTACGCCGAGTCAAAGGGTGCTGTAAAACTTCTATTGGATAAACATCGGCTAGGAAAACGTTGCAACCTCGACATAGAATCAGCAGATACCCGCAGAACTCGCCACTGTACGTTTCGGCTAATAAATGTTCTGTTCTCGGATGATTTCTTCGAACGCTTTTTTTCGTCGGGGGATCAATTAACTCGCAAGGAGCTGGGTGAAGGGGAAGGTCGCTTTTGGGAAGACACTGCCGCTTCATTTAATTTAATTTGTGACACATACGATATTCTGTTGTCGGACCTACAACTTTTTCACGGTATTTGCCCTGATCGAGTTACAGCCCACTCAGCTACAAAACTGCAGAGTATGAGGAAGAATGTCCACCTAGCTTTCTCAAAACCAGAGGCTCAAAAAAAAGTTTCTGGCAATCACTCGGATTTTTGGGACTATTGCCGTGGAGGTAAAATGGTTATGTATCTTCTTCGCTGGTGTGAGCTTCGTGGAGTAGGCCGTGAATTCTGTTCAGGATGTGTTTACACAGAAGATGAAGGCGGTTCGACAAAGGAGAGAGACAACTGTGCCCCACTTAAGACCAAAAGAAACGTCAAAAGAGCGAAGACACGGTGGCGCGGCTAACAGAAGTCGTAACCAAGTTAACAAATTGAATGCGAAACAAGCGCAAAAAACAATGAAGTAGCAGAGCAAAGAAATCAGCTCATGCTCAGCGTGAGCGCATTGAACGCAATCGAAAGTCAGAGAAGCTGGTCACTATTGACGGAATTCTTGTTCGCCATCGAAGAGAGTGGAGGAGCAAATTCATGATCGCAGCGCTCGAGGATCCACTTCTTGAGAAGAAACCCGCTTACGGAGCCAAATTTCGACCGTTCAAGAGTTTATAGACAAACTAGAAGCTGATACTATCAGGCACTTAGTGCTGAATTGCTATAACGAAAAAAAGCAATTCTAAATTTTAATAATATGTAGATTCAAACCACAGAAAAAAATAAGGTCAATTCGGTTTCTCTGCAAGAAATAAGTTTTACTGAGTAGATAGTAGCTAAACGTGAGTCTTGTACATGTTCCATGACGACGTGACGCATCAGGTGCCCGTTCTTGATCTTATATGGGGTTCTGCTTCGCCTGGAGTTATACTTTCTAGGACATTGTATTCTTTTAAATAAATTGAAGTAATTGACCTATGAGTGTGCGGTCGTCTATGCAGTAGTGGTGTAGCTCCATACACGTTTTTATGACGAGGCCTGTGTGGATGTAGTAAACTTTGAATGCTTGCTGAAACATACGCCACTTATTTACAAGCAAACTGAACGCCATGTCTATCCTAATCCGTAGTTGCGAGACGTACAAGTTGTAGGCTGAGTGGCCAGGAGTCTTAATTTCTGGTTCCGTGAATGGGTGATACATAAACATACGCTGTATCTAATTACATAATAACCAAAGAGAAGATTAGCATTATCGTCACTCCATTTCTATTTGCTGAACGCAACACTGTCGGAAACTTTGTCCGGTGAATTAAATCAGTAGCATATAAATTTGCAAGAGGCGTCGCAGAGTGCTTGGACATTGATACCGTGAGCTAAGTAATGCCCGGAAAAGAATGCTGAGACATCTGGAACTACTTTGGAGCTAGGCGCTCTAATTGTACACAGTTAACCATCAGCACATCCGATACATCCGGTTATTATGTTGTTGGAGCTGATCAAAGCGAATGCGTCGGCGGCGCCCCTCGTTGCGATAATGTCGCTGACTGGAGCACAAATGCGAAAGCTCTCGTGATCACAAATAGCGTTCATTACTTGTATTATGATGTAATAGAACGCCGATTTGCTCACACCTGCAAGAGCGCGAATTGTGTGATAGGGCCCACCGGAAAGCCACGAAATCGTCGTTGGGATCTTGTTCACGACCTCTATCGGGTTTGTTCCTATTCTGTTCAGAGACTTGACTTCTAAACGCTCCAATCTTGGCGTCCGGCGATGAATTAATTTGTCGAAGGCGTCTGCACTCATTCGGTAGTATCTATTGAACTGACTTTCAAGTAATTGTCTTTCTCGGTGAGATACCCATTCCAAGCGCTTGCGAGGAACCACCTTGGCCCGACGACTGTTTTGTTGGCGAGCAGCAACAACTCCAGTTACCAGCAAGTCAATCGTTGTTATCTTTCAAAGTAGTTGGCGGGTGCACTGCAGCCGCCAACTACAGCCAGCAGTGACTGTGAGCCGTAACTGTGATCACCAGATTTGTATTTTTGGCAGCCAATCAAAAGCATCAATTTTGGGATCATTTACCCCGTTAGGAATGGCCCTTAGGGTCTGATTCATTAAATGAATCAGACCTTAAGGGCCCTATTCTCAAATTTTGAGATTAAGTGGCGGAATAAATTCGCCGGAATGGCGAACCAAACGAAACAGATTTGGAATAAGTTGATCTCGTGGACAAGTGATATTGACCTTTGAAGGTATCCGATTCCCTACCGAAGAGCTACATGTACTACGTGCCGCTGATGGAGCGTGCTGCGCGCTCGCTACATCCTCATCTGGGACATCGTTGCGTACCACACTGCATTCATCGCTTTCCTACGAGTGTACCGGTAAATTGATTAAGAATGTGTTGAATCGCTGCCATCTGCGAAAGGTCCGCGGACAAGGCCGTACAAAAATTCGAGTGCCTTGGGCTCGTCGCTACCCGAGGTAATTTAGGTCATGTTTGCTTCGTTTGTCTATTGTTGAAGCATCCCGCGCATCCCTACCTACACCAAAAGTCGACTCGCACGTCTACTCGAGCGATACCTGCCAGCGTACGCCTACAGCCATCTGGCCACCGATAGGTACATGTATCAGCATGTGCAAGTTTATTCCCGGCATTAAAGTTATTCTGACTTTGAAAGTCAGAATAAAGATAATCCGAGAATAATTTCTAAGCCAATGAAATCAAAGCATTTGTCATAAAGGGCTAGGTTAGGTTATCCTTTTTATTCTTATTCTAACTTAATTTCAAATGAAACAGCCCCTTAGCTACATACTACCTTCGTCCCACAAAACATTTAACATTTCTATTTTTGTGCCATTGTGCGTCATTTACGTACGCTATCAGCACGCTAAAGCACCCATTCGAACGCTCGTTACGAGCGCTACAGCTACGTCTTTCCTGCGCTACATTGACGAGCCACGGGGGGAAGAAAACATTGTCACAATTTGGGTGATTATGGGGTGCGACGGCAAAACCTTCGTCACACTTTATGAAGTGTGCTTTTTTATTTTTTTTTCGCAGCTAGAAACTAGAAAGACGTAATCACAAATTAAGCTTCTTCACGCATCAAAACGGATCGTCCAATCATCACAAGGGTATTCTGAAAATTCTAGTTAAAATGAAGCTTAGTGGATCTTTAACGTATCGTTAGTTCATTTTCACCTATCCTAAAGCGAAAAATGAAAACCAACCAATTAGCTGCAGCTACAACAAATTAGCTGACCAATCCAATGGTTCTAGCACTTTAATGTGTACCACATCGTAACCAAATGTTAAACTTCTTGTGGGACGGAGGTATTATAGTACATGTATTAAGGTAGGACTCTTTTTTTTTCAAGCTACCATTTAGCTCCTATTTAAATGTCGACAAAAATAGCTTCAAAGCGCGATACATGTAGATAAATTAAAATTGACATTCAGGTTGTCCATACCTAAAGGTATTTCCAGTAAAAAAAAGGCTAGCATACCGGTACTAAGATTTTAACTTCAAGTAGTGGAAACTAAATCGCTTGTGTCACAGAACTACGATGTGGTTTTTAACCTTTTGGCGAGGAGCACATATAAGCTCATTTTTTTCTATACTATACAGGTCAAGTCAATAAGAGCTAAAGGGCGCTAAATTCGCCCTTTTTGGTATTGGTAAAGACGGGAATGGTGTGCAAATCAAGCTTGATGCAGTTTGATGGTGTGTATTTTTCCCTAAAAGGGCAAATTTTGCGCCCTTTAAGGTAGCATTCTGATTGGCTAATAAGTGAACACTCAGACAACTCAAGGTCGATTGGGCCACCTTCTATTATGATTGGTCAAAACAATTCGGTACAGCGTACCACCGCTGAAATATAACGGCGAAACTTACGAAGATATTCGCGCCACTGACCGTTTTCTGGATGATGACTTGTCGAAGGATGATGACCACGCTGTTGCAGCTTCCGAAGTTCGCGCCATTATGTAGTATTGTGGTATTGACCGGCGAGATCATGCCGCTGGTTTCCCGCGATAACATGTATGCCGCTATATGTTTTGTGGATGCTTTTGGAGATGCTGTTGCAAGCGTCACCTTTAGTTCTGAAGCTATAGGTGCTCAAGGCTCCGATTTGAGCGTGTAGAACACTAGGTTGCATATGTGTCCATTCCAGTATGACCGGCGATGGTGTACCCACAACGCAGTGCAGTGATGCATAAATCTTATGTTTTGTATTTGAATGTGGTATTTTGTATACTAGAATTGCCGCGCAAACTTGGCGCCCAAATTATGGAGGCTACTCCAAAAATATATTGTTTCTTTGTTTGAATGTATATAAAAAAACAAGTCGTGATGGAATATATATATATGTACCCTTATACGCTCCACGAATAGGCGACGCGTATCAGCCGTCCATCGGTCTCCGCCCTCATTTGTAAGTCAAGCAGAAAATGTTGGAAGTGCCGCGTGGCCAGAAGCGCAGGCATGAAGGCACGAATATGGCAAGGAAGCGGCGACGCGTGCGTACGGGTAGCGAGGAGGCACCTGATGAGACAGCGAGCAGCCTCGGGGGCGCTGCTGTATTCAACAGCGAGTGGCGAGCGTTGGCAAAGGCCGGGTGGACGTCCAAGCAGCCTTCTACCAAGTCTTTGGACACACGCTACAAATACATTCGGCCTGGAAGGCGACACGACGGCGAAGAGGGGGCTGACTACCGACTTGGAGAAATGGCCGTCCTACGGTACATTGCGAAGACGCGCCTCCTCGAAGTCGGTACTGAAGCCGATATTGAAGGCGGAGGCCCAACTGAGGGGTGCTGAAGACGCCGTGGACTAATTGTGTTTTGTTTTGCTTTTGATATAGGCACCAGCGCTACCAACGTCGATGAAAGAAGCGAGTGCGGCGATCTTGGAGCAGGTGCAGCTCCCGGGGAGGCGGCAGCGGTCGGCCGTGCCGCCGCTATGGGTGCTGGTGTTCCGGCAGCCGGCGCCGGTGCCGCGCGTGGAGCGAGAGGAGGACGTGGAGTTCGGGAAGGGCGTGGCACCACACGAGCAGCGAGCGACGGAAGCGCTGAAGGTGCGGGCTGGGCTGTGACGGTGGTACGGTTCTAGTTTCTAACTGTGTGCATTGTTGTTGGTCCAGGTGGAACATTTGGCGATGATGCGATGGCTGATGTCGGCCGTGCCGGTGCCGCGCGTGGAGCTTAAGGAAGGCGTGGAGGCCCACGAGCCACGAACGCTGCCAGCACAGAAGGTGGCGGCAGTGCAGATGATGCTGCCGACGTAGCAGTCAGAGCCGGGCATGTAACGCTAGCAGTACGAGAAGGACGTGGTGCGCGAGGAGGGTATGGGGGTCGAGGAGCTCTTGGAGCTCCGCGAATCACCAGCGGCCTAATATCTGAAGGTGTGTTTATGAGTTTGGTATTGGTTCTAACCACAACGTAACAATGTGCTTGTTGGTACTGCAGACCCACGTGGCCGTGATGTTGGTGGAACTACGGTGCAGACAGTCAGTACTGGTCGCGAGATCCAAGGCCACATTGTTGCAGGCCTAGAATCCCACAACCAGGGCGCGCAGCACCAACTGAGACAGCAACTCCTACACGTACGCCTCCCATCATGCTGCAGGATGTCTACGTGGACAAACTAGTTGCATTTTCGCCCGAAAAAGATCGATGGATGAAAGCATAGATCTACAGACCAATTGGCACGGCGTACATTATTAGTCGTGTGTATCGCCTAGTCAAGAAAGGGAAGAACGCTTCGCTGTTCCAGATTCGATGGCTAGACAGTCAGTTCCAGAGCGCTGTGGAGCATATCAGCGTTGGGATGGTGCAGGTTGGTATCAAAACCTACATTGTGCTGACACGAGTAAAGAACCCGGATTGGAGAATCCTCGAACGTCTCCGATTCGCATCCGATGAAGATCGGTCGTTTTGGAGAGAAAAATGGATTGCAATTATCTGCCGTAAGCAAATGTAAGGAGTATAACTGTGAAAGGGTTTTTCGGAATTCC
>NW_003303633.1:105500-218831 GCF_000142945.1 Phytophthora infestans T30-4
CAATCTCGCAGATTTTGCTGATCCCGCTACACCACACTGGTGAGCTTCTCAATGGACAATGGAAGAATGCACCCAGCGACGGTCGCATGCTGTACAGCGGAGAATTGGGCGACGGAGGAGAAGGAGGTCACTCGACACGCCCTCTACCAGCCCTCTCCCAGTGTAGTTGCTGTGCTGTCGACAACTGCATGTACTTCCGTGGCTTCGAGGCAAATTCATGCCGAGAAGAACAGAAAGCGGCGTCGCCGTATTGTTTGCCGATGGGAGGGACGATATCCTACCGAGGTAACCAACTATTGCCTCACGCATGGTGTCTGTTTGTGCCGAGTTGTGCACCACCGCCCCGCCAAGCCATAGATGTGTCCGTCGACGACATCAACATGCTGGGATAAGTTCCACCAATTCTACTACCCTAACGCATTGTTTAAATATAAGGGAAATATCAGGCGACACTCCAAACTCGCCAAGTTAAAGGATGCGCACGAACCCAGGTAAGGCGGTCTGCTACCGCTCGCCAAATTGCGTACGGGGCAGATCTCGGAGGTGCCATCGCTCACGCACTTGGCAGCGAAGGAGATGATGATACACAGGGTCTTGATGCTTTCGGGGTTAGCGGTAATGCTCCGCCAGGGTTGGTTGCGTTTGGCAGTGGCGATCTTTCGACTGGACTAGTTGCGCCTGGGCCAGAAGGCGACACCCGTTTGGACGATAGGCCTGAACATGTGTTGGCTAGCAGACATAGTGGTGCCCGTCGTGATGCTCGCGAAATTAGATGCACTAGTGAACGTGGTGGTGAATCCCGCCGGTGTGGCAGTGGTGTCGTTCTCACAGGCGGCGAAGCCACACACGAACTTGATGGCGGCGGCGGAGCTCCCAGACTTTCCATAGACGACGGGCGCCGACTTGTCAGCGACGACGCGCGAAGACATGGAGGTGGTGATGATCACAGACTTGGTGATGGCACCCGCGGACTTGGCGGTGCGGCTGGCACAGTCAGTAACGGCAACGCTCATGAACCCGGCGGTGCTCACGGAATCGGTGGTGACTCGCATGACGTATGGGCTCTGCTACACTCGGACGTGATGATACTGCACCCAGCCGGATTGCTGCTGCCGCACGAAGACTGGGTGGCGAAGCTGCATTTGCTCTTGGCGGCGGCACTCATGAGCATCGAAAAGACTCTGATTAGAAGCAAGTATGAGATAGCATAACGGATCAAAGTTTCTTACGGTATGTGTAAATGGGATGAGGTGTAGCCTTCCAGCTACATTATACTTCTAGTTGATGATCCAGTTTCCAACTCTTGCCGTACGGCTCCGAGCACGATGATCGATATCTAGGGCAGAAGAGCGACGTTGAAACTATCACCCGTGCCTCTGGCATTGCGCTTAGCTCTCGTAAAACAATCAGCTTAGCATCTTCTTCAAATAGAAAGATGTTAGAAAAGACAATGGTGGCTTCGCAAATGTAAGAATGCCGTGACATCGAAACATCTCTTACATAGACTTGCTTGAGCAGCACCTTACTGAACCGTGGGTACTGCTTGCGTAGCTGCTGCAGGCAACGTCGTCCAAGGGAGACGAGGTCCCTTCGCAGCTCGATCCCGATGCACGTTCTGACTTTCGTTGTAAGTGCTACCTGCGCAAGCACGTTGCCAACACCAGCTCCAACGTCAAGGAAGACGTCAGCTTCGCCGAGCGGTCCGACGGCAGCAAGTAGAAGGGTGACACCAGACGATAGCACCTCACCAGCATTGTCATATGCGCGTCCAGCGGGCTGGCGAACGTCGTGAGCGCTTATACTTCCGAAAATGATATCCACGGCTTCGGCAGCTTCAGCTGGGTCCTGGTTATCTCCACAGCCCCCAACATCAGCACCTACACACACAGGTTAGTATTTGCCGACGTCAATGGTGGAACAAACAATCCGAGACTCACCTGAAGCGCTTTGCGCCTGAGCCATCTGTGGTTGACGGCATCCCCCGCAGTCTCGAGCAAAATAGATGCCAGCGGGTCCTGTATCCTCACCTCTGCAGTCTTGGTTTCCCTGATCCACGTCGTCTGCCACCTGACTGCCTCCGGCGGCGCTCCCATGCGTATCGCCACCAACTTATCGTCATCGGTCTCACGAACGGCATGCAAATATCCCCAAAACAGACAAAGCTGGCATGGGGCGATCGCCGTCGAGAAATAGAGAATTTGACGGAGTAGCAGAAGGTCGGCATGCTGGCTTTACGACCTGCTGCAAAACGAGGGGTGGCGGTGGTTGTGACCTCAGCGCTCCGAGAAGACGCCTTGATGGCATGCCGCGGAGAAAACATGGCGGAAAACCACTAATCACCTTTCCGTAGGTCCGCTTGAGGCTAGCCAGCCGAAGACGCAGTTGACGGGCCGGCCGCTTGGTCTGCATTCGGCGGACCACGTAGGCCCATGTGATTCGTAAGCCCTCCCTTTCGAATTGGAAGGCGATCTGCACCAGCAGGTTATCTTCAGTGTCTGTGAAGGTAGTGCGCATTAGTCTTGAGTACACTATAGCAAAATGGGAGGTCGGAGAGGTGCATTCGTCTTACCTTTTGTATGTTCTGGTGACTGGTTGTCAGGCGATTGACCGCTAGATCTGTGACGGGGTCACACAGCACCTTGCGCTAGAGGAAGTTATCTTCCGAGAGTATACAAACTCTCAGTGAACGGCAGTTCACAGGTCCCCTCTTTAATTAAAGAGGGCGAAGTGACCTAAATAAGGTAGATTGTAAACTGAGTATATTTATAGGTAGGTTAAGTTTGGGTTTAATACGAACTATAAGTTACCTATAGAAATGCAATGTCGTTTAACCAATGGTTGGCTTTGAACGACCTTGGTACCTTGTACCAAATATCCCGGAGTATGACGTGTCATACTCCTGAAGTATGAAGTGTCACACTTCATGTAACCAGGGTACATTTAGGGCTACGTACCCCGTTACATCCTCCCCCACTTAGGTTCGGTTTACCGACCAATCAGAATGAAGAGGTGTTCGTCACAAACTCTCATTCTCAAAGTCGAAAACCATCGACTTGGCCGGGCGAGCGCGGCGGAGGCTCACTTCACAGTTAGAGCCTCGAGCAGCAACCTGTGCGCTCTTCGTCTAGGTCTCCACTTCGACCGTTATCATGCCTCGTGGCACTGCAAAGAGCGGTGCTAAGACACGCTCCAAGGCTGCTGCCGGTAAGGCGCAAGCCAAGAGCACTAAGCCTCACGGCAAAGGCTCTGCACTCAAGGAGGCTACTCAGGTGGCCTCCGAGGCGAACGGTTCCTCGGGTGACGCGGCTGTGGACAAGCGCGCAAGCAAGCGCCGCAGCTCGTCGCCCTCATCTTCAGACAATCGTTCGAACCCTCGGTTCGTAGAACGTGAGTTCAACTCGGGCAGTGAGGACGATGCCGAGTCCGAGAGCACTCATGATGCTCCTGCGGGCTCTGTGGGAGGGCACAGCCCAGTGCCCAGTGAGCACAAAGATGACAGCGTGCAGTCGCTCGCTAGTGATCAAGGTGATCACAGTCCCAGGACCTCTGTGCGCTCTGAGAGTCCGGCCGTCAAGGCTAAGGGCGCTCCCAAAGCCGGTGGCGATGAGGAAGAGAATCCTCGCAAACGTCTCTCGCTTGCCGAGGGTCTTGCGCGTGCTAAGGCCTCTAAAGCCGAAGGTGCCAAGCCCTCAAAGAAGTGTACAGCCTCTAAGTCTCCACTCCGCGAGGAGAAGGAGACTCGTCGCTCCTATCGGAGTATCTTCGACTCCTCGAATGAAGAGGAGGAGAAGGAGGAAGAAGAGGAAGAGGAGGGTGCTATCGTTGAGCCCCGGGAGGTCTCGAATGACCTCGACCAGCAGCAGGAGGAGTTCCAAGCTGCCCAGCGTGTGCGTGGGGGTTCGGTGGTGGCACCCGTCAACCAGGGAGCTGCCATCAGCTCAAGAGGGTATTGGCCTCCCGAGGAGAGCTCTGGGGCTGACCTCTTCTTGGAGGTTCTCGTCGCTCCTCGTGGCCTTGTGGGCGGTCACACTTCTAGGGGCATCTATGAACGAGCCCTTGTTCAGAAAGAACAGTTGTTCGTCGACAACTTGGAGGCTGCTCGGTGTGTGCTTCTCGCGCCACACCGCATTCCCCTTAAGGACTTCACGACTTGTCGTAAGAAGCCCGAGACCCGGGTTGGTCTCTATCCACTTTGGGGATACCCCTGGGTTATACTTGAGAACTGTCCCACGTGGAGTTCTTGTGAGGACATGTTCTGGGCGTGGGTGAAGACTCTTAAGTACTCCCCCACGGAGTTACGGGAATTCCATGAAGATCAGCCGCTGTCCAGCATCCTGGACCAGCGTGATCTTCGTGTGAGGTTTGCCCACTTGATCAGCAAGCGCATGCTGCCAAGGGACATCCTGAAGCGCGCGGCTTCTAGCGCTCACGATGAGCGCGGGTACGGTATGTATTCATCGTCCGTACCCCGTTCGGGCAAGAAGCCCCGGACTACTTATGAAGCTGCCGCCGCTTCTGTTCCCAGATTGCGACAGCCTTCGGGCAGTCAATCAGGAGCCGTTCAATCAACTCCCACGAGTTCTCGGAGTGGGCATAACCCCTTCACTTCACGAGGGGCTGTCGCTTACCGCGACGCCGTTGCTCCTGGAGGATCCGCTCCACGTGGAAGTAGACTTCTCCAGTCCGGTCAAGCAGGGGCGGGGGTGCCCTTGTACGAGTACGAGTACTCGGCGCCTCCCGAGAGCCACTCTCGAGTGAGTGCTCCGACTGCGGGTCCGACACAGAACCCTGAGGTTGACCGCCTCCGTCAACGTGTCCTCGTGCTTGAGATTGCACTTGGCCTTGGGACTGGCGGTAATGCTGCCGCCCAGGCCGGGAATTAGGGCGAGCTCGCTCGTCTTGCGGGCCGCCTGGACCTGGTGGAGCGAGAGGTCGCGAGCCTGCACCTGCGACTGGATCGCCGGGCCTCTTCGTCCGATCTGGACGAGGCTTTTCGCATGATCCGACGGATCGAGGCTTTGTTGCCACGTCCGGAGCCGCCTGCGGGCACACTCCTAGACGTACGCGTATGGTGCGTACTCGGCGTACTCAGCGTACTGTGCGTATGGCGCCGGGGTCCGTTCGTATGGAGCCCCTCCGGCGTACGGTCTTGACCGCAGCCTTGCCGTCCCGACCGAGGCTTGGGTGCCTGCTCCGACGACCTCGTCAACGACTGTGACCGGCCCTCGCTTCGAGGAGCTGGGTCAAGGGGGATCTGCGAGTCAGCAACCCCCTGCGGGTCAAAGTACCGCTTAAGACGTCCGACATAGAACGTCGGGTGCGTCGTCATTGACTTTGGAAGGTCGATGGTGTACGACGCACTATGTCTGGCCAGGACTGCAAAAGGTCCGATGAAGCGGTGCTTCAGCTTGTTGCTGCCGACAGAGCTGACAGTGTCAAGAGGTAGGTTCCTCGTGTCTAGCAACACAAAGTCCCCCACTTTAAATATACTTAATTTTCCTCTTCCATGTTTGTCGGAGTACTCCTTTTGTTTATCTTGGGCCGCTGCCATGGCATCGCGGGACCCTGCTGACAACGCTCAGCTTGGTATCCATAAAGGATTCCACTTGTTTCCGCAGCGAAACTGGTCTCACATCCGAGACCTGGGAGGAAAGGGCTTTCCAAGCCTCTCCTCCACTTAGAATAGAGGAGTCAGTGTCTCCTTCGAAGAGTGAGAGGCACTCTGGGGTGACGGAAGTTATTCAAGTAGAACGGCGTGAACCCCGTGGACGCGTGCACCGCGTTGTTGAGCGCAAACTCAACAACTATAAGCTGCGTCGACCACGTACGTGGTGCTGCCGCGCACACACTGCGCAGAGTGTCCTCGAGCACTCGATTGACGCGCTCTGTCTGGCCGTCTGTCTGTGGATGATCCGCTGTGGACATCTGCAGACGAGTTCCCAGTAAAAGAAACAGCGTTTTCCAAAACGCAGCAGTGAACCGCGGGTCTCGGTCCGAGACAATCGTCTCCGGGAGACCGTGATAGCGGAACACGCCATCGACGAACAACCTTGCGGTTTGTTCGCCCGTAATAGTGACGGGAACTGGAGTAAGATGTACCATCTTGCTCAGCCGACACACGAACACCAAAATTCCGGTGTTGCCGTGTCCGTCGGCGGGAAGCCCAAAGATGAAGTCAAGACTCATCGACTTCCAACAGTCAGCCGGTACGGGCAGGCTCTGTAGTGGAGCCGAAGAGTGCCCTGCGGGTTTGACCCGCTGACATGTTTCGCATGTCTTAACGTACCGAGCGACCCACTTGTACATGTGGGTCCACCAGAAGGACTGAGAGACCGACAGAAAGGTCTTCTCGCGGCCTAAGTGGCCGCTGGAGGGCGCGTCATGCGCCTCCGCGAGGATGTCGAACTTTAGATCCTCGTCGTTGAGTACGACCGCTCGTGGAGGATCAGTTGGCTCCACCCGGTAATAGAGGAGGCCCTCCTTCAACTCATATCGGTGGAGCCGTGAGCGCTGTCGCAACGAGAGCCAGTCGGACTTCGCGCTCGTTCCGGCCATAAGGAACTTGACGATAGGCGCGACAGCCTCATCGTCCCGATACGCCATGCGTATCCGATCACATAGATCCGTTGTCACCCGCGTGATGTGGGCCAACTCATAGTCGGGACGCCGAGAGAGGGCGTCCGCAAGCACGTTGAGCTTGCCCGGCTTGTATTCGACGCGGAAGTTGTATTCCGCGAAGGAGGACAGCCACCTCGCCATCCTTTGGGAGAGGTGAGGCGAGTTAGTCGCCGTCCTCAAGGACGCGTGGTCTGTGTAGATCCCAAGGGCCTAGAGCCCAGAAGGTGAACACGGAACTTCACAAGGGCATATTTCATTGCCAGGAGCTCCTTGTCGTGGACAGGGTAGTTCCGCTCGGCGGCTTTGGGCTGCCTGGACTGGAACGAGTTGACTCGTTCGTGTCCAGCCGTGCCGGCCTGCAGCAATGCACATCCGATGGCGTAATCGGAGGCACCGCAGACGACGCTAAACGGCTTCGTCTCGTCCGGCAGGGCCAGGACAGGGGCCGCTTGGAGACTGGCCTTGATGCTGTCAAAAGCATCCTGGTGCTCTTGCTTCCAGCGCCAGTCGACGTCCTTCTGAAGGAGGTTGACAAGGGCTTAGCGAAGCCCGCGTACCCTGCGCTGTACTTGTGAAGGTAGTTGGCCAAGCCCAACCACTTTCGAAGATCCCTCTGGGATCGGGGCGTCGGCCATGCTGCTATGGCCTTGACCTTGTCTGGGTCAGCCCGAACGCCCACGTTGCTTACGAAGCAACCGAAAACTTTAATCTCTGGTGACGCGAAAACGCACTTGTCGATGTTGGCGTAGAGCTTGTTCGCTCGCATTACGTCCAACACTCGACGGAGGTGTCCTAGATGCACCTCCATGGCCGTCTTGCCTTCCTCGACACGGCTATGGACGAATATGTCGTCGAAGTACGTCTGTACGAAGGTACGCAAAAGGCGGAACAATTGCGTCACCAGGCGATTGAACGTCGCCGGGGCGTTAGACAAGCCCTGCGGCATGACGAGCCACTCCCAAAGCATGCCGCTTGGAGTGCTTACCGCGGTGAGCGGGATGTCGCTCTCTCGCATCAGGATTTGGTAGTATCCGTCTACCAAATCCAGCGCACTGTACAGTACGCTCCCGGCCATGTTGTTCAACAACACATCCTTTCGTGGGATTGGTGTTTGGGCCGGCACCGTTGCGTTGTTCAGCTTGTTATAAGCGTGAGCCAGACGCCACTTTCCGTTCGGCTTACGAACGCAGAAAGTCGGCGTCGAGTGCGGGGATTTCGACTCCCGCACCATGCCTGCCTTCGCTTTCGCGGCGAAGAAGGCATCAATGACCTCGCACTGTTCGCGCGGGAGAGGCCATTGCCTCGTGACACAATACTTTGTGCCGGGCACGAGATCAATCTCGTGCCGTACGCCTCGATCCGGTGAGAGCTGGGTCGGTGGGTGTTTGTTCACCACGTCCGCATACTCCGTCACCAAAGGATACACCGGATCCTTGGGGTTCTTGAGAATCTCAGAACCCAAGCGCGCCTGACGCTGCTTGTTCATATCTTCTAGGACGTTCTCGTCCAAGACAGAGGAGGAGTTCAGCTCCTCCTGAGTGGTCTCAGGTCACATAAGTACCATCTCAGCAATCTCTCCAGCCTTGAGGTTGGTCAGGAAAGACTCAGCCGTCATTTCCTCGAGGTGCAGTATCTCTGCAACATCTGGCAACGGTTCCAAGTGGACACCAGATGCCTTTACGAGTAAGCCGGTCTCGCCATCGAAGATGTGATAACACTCTTCCGCCGGCCTTGTCGGAGGAGCCCGGGCCCTGGACTCCGAGTCGCTTGAAGCGACGTCGATCAAATCGAAGTTCGGATCCGACTTGAGGCGGCGGCGGCGTCGCTGCCGACGGCGGCTGTGATGGGGAGCTCTGCTGCCCACGTTTAGGGATGTCGTCGCTACGACATCCGAGGCACTCGTGGCCTCGTGTGGTACTGTGGTACCCACACAGGAAGCGTGTTCAACGCCTTCCTCTTCAGTTAAGGTCTGGGCGACCGCGTGTGGCACTGTGTTACCCACACAGGAAGCGTGTTCAACGCCTTCCTCTTCAGTTAAGGTCTGGGCGACCGTGAGTGGAACTCTGTTACCCACTCTGAACACGCTGTTTTCAGTGTTCATGACAGCTGCAGCTGTCTGCGGAACTAAGTTACCCGCCTGTGGACCTAAGTTACCCACTTGGCCAGCGCCTTTTCTGGGCGCGGCCACCATCAAAACATCCTCGGAGTCGTCAAATACGTCGACGACTCCCAAGCACCTGCCGGATGCTTTGGTACCCTGGCAGCCCTTGCGGGCGTCCCGGGTCCTGACAGAGGTGGGAACATGACTCACCAATGTCCTATCGGACTGCGCAGGGCGGCTGGCACCGATTGACTTGCCTCACCAGTCGATCCAGGGCTCGTGCTGCTCAAGCCAGGGCATGCCCAGGATCATATCAAAAGGATCCATATCGAGCACAGTGAACTGTTCGAGGCTGTCAAAGTCTTCAAACTTGACGGCCAGATCCACTTGGACGTTGGAGACAGTGACGACCTTCCCGTCGGCCAGTCGCACTGACACCGTCCCGTTGCCCTTGCTTTCTCTCAAAGCATCGGACAACTTGTTGCTGTTACGAGCAACCGTCTGGCGGCGTGCGAAATTCTTCGACGCCCCAGAGTCGATCAAGATTCTAAAGGGATGATCGTATCCCCGTACACATCCGTGTACTACGAGCAACCCGCCGCTGCTCTTCGCCGATTCGAGAGTGCGAAGACTCTCAGGGGCTAAGTCCTCGTGGTACGCGCCACCTGCGCACCCATCACGAAGACTTAGTTCTTCCCCAGTAGGGCGCCCCGCCCCTACTGGTTCCCGGCGTTCCCCTGTCCCCGGGATCCTGGATTCTGCCAGCGACCCTTGAGGACGGGCTTGGGGAAGGACCGTCTGCGGAGTCTTTCCGCGGGACAGTCGCGCTTAAAGTGGCCCATATTTCCACAGCCGAAGCAGCGGATGTCACGCTGTTCGGCGGACCTGAGTTCCATGGGAACTGGTCCGTTGGGGCTTGTTCGACCGGGAGCCGACAAGGAACTCCCAGGCCACGCTGAGGCCGGCGTACGCGCCTGGCGATGGCTGTACTCTTCTTGAAGAGCCACTTGAATCGCCTCTTCAAGGGTGCTTGACTGCACCCGGAACAGCTGAGTGCGTGCGGGGCCCACTCGAAGGCCGTCCATGAGCACAGTCATCTTGATGTGTTCGCTGAGTGGGTTTCCCACTAGGGACGCCGTGAGCTCCCGTATCTCTTGCACATACTCGTGCAGCTCGCGCCTTCCTTGTTTACACGCGAGGAAGCGCGAACGCTGGCGGTACTCGTAGTTCGCCGGGAGGAACGCGGCTCGAAGCTGTTCGCACAGCTGAGCACAGGATGTGAAACATCCAGGGGAGGTTGCTTCCCGTGTGTACACCCAACTCTTAGCACGGCCGCTAAGGTTGGAGAGTGCAAAAGCAACACGCAGTTGCTCGGTCGAGATCAGAGCCGCGTCCATCGCGAGCTCTACTTCTCGGACCCAGAAGTGAAGGTTCTCGCCTTCCTTCCCTTCATACGGCTTAGCCTTCAGCCGTATTGGCTTCGGGTGAGGCGGATTTGCTTCCGCCGCCGGAGCCTGCAGGTTCTCCCGCACATGCGCGATGAGGCCCTGCTCGTACGCGTCGAATGCATTGACGCGCTCGAGCTGCTCAGCCGGTGTTGACACCACCAGGCTCTGCAGGGCTTCCATCCCGAAGATGCCAGTCATCTTCCGAACCGACTCGAACTGAGAGTCGTTCATATGGGAGAAGTCGTTCCTATCCATGGCAACGAACTTCGGAGAGGTTCAGGCAGTCTACCCGCGGTGGCGTGGATTGACTACAAGTGCTACCAAGTGTGACGGGGTCACACAGCACCTTGCGCTAGAGGAAGTTATCTTCCGAGAGTATACAAACTCTCAGTGAACGGCAGTTCACAGGTCCCCTCTTTAGTTAAAGAGAGCGAAGTGACCCAAATAAGGTAGATTGTAAACTGAGTATATTTATAGGTAGGTTAAGTTTGGGTTTAATATAAACTATAAGTTACCTATAGAAATGCAATCTGTGAACGACCTTGGTACCTTGTACCAAATATCCCGGAGTATGACGTGTCATACTCCTGAAGTGTGAAGTGTCACACTTCATGTAACCAGGGTACACTTAGGGCTACGTACCCCGTTACAAGATCCATGGCACGACTGCGTAGAAAGGGCCGATTACGGTCGTTGGAGCAATAAAATACTGTGCGATGAGCAGACGATTTAAAATTACCCCCCCCAACCTCTTTCTATTCACTCTGCGCGTATGGTAGCTATGAAACACGGTAGGCAGAGTTGGAGGAAAAGCTAAAAGGGCGCAAAATTTGCCCTTTTACAAGCCCATTTTCCACCTTGTTTTGGTAATGGTGCTAAAGGGCGAAAAATGCACCGCGAAAGGGTTAAAATGGACGCTGGTTTATCCCAAGATAGAGGGAAGTCGGTTTCAGACTCCTAGACAGTGGGGGTACTGTGTCAGTGAGGAACGACACAAAACTGGAGGGTATACGGTCACCTGGACTAGAAGAATCTGCATGGTAGAGCATTAACCAGGTCAATAGAGAAAGCATGAGCATGATCAGCGGGTATACAGTGAGGCGGGTGGAGGGTAATAGTGTTTTATCCCAAGGCCGACCACGATCAATGATCGGTGCGTCAGCTGGTCGGCGAGCATCCCAGCAAGGCACTGATGCACTTTCACTGGAGAATCGAGACAAACTGTTGCTGAATGAAGAGACTACGGACGCTTTTGACCCAAGTTGTCTAGTCATCAAGGCGTGGGAACACATTCTCCTACTTTGTTTGCTCTACGAAGGATTCGTCGTTCCGTATTTTCTCGCATTCCAACCAGAAGCAGTTGGCGGAATGAATTTGAAATTTGCGCTAGCCGTCGTGTGCGAAGTGATGTTCTTTATTGACTGCTACGTACAAGCAAGTACAGGATACTATGAAGACGGGAACCTCATTCGCGACAAGAAATTAACCCGAAGACGATATTTCCGCTCGTACCGTTTTGCTATCGACCTGGTAGCAATCTTACCGTGGCAAGTCTGCGCGCTTCACAGCCCATATGTATTGACAAGGCTCTCGTTACTTAAGTATGCGCGATGTTGGCGGCTCAACCAGTTCGTGACGAGTCTGGACGAGTTGTATGCAAAATATTTCGTCACGCTAAAACTGTTTAAAGTTTTGCTATCCATGGTATACATGGCACACATGTTGGCATGTATCCGCTACAGTTTCGGCTACAATAAGCACCATACAAACCACTGGCTGCCGTCGGATGAGGAAAGTCACCACCCTCTCCACACTCAGTACTTGGGCTCGCTCTTCTGGAGTGTCGGCATCATGACTGGCCTCTTCGAAGGAGAATTACCGCGCCACAGCAGCGAGTTCCTTTTTACGACTTTGGTTGCACTGTGCGGGTTTTCCATGTTCACTACTCTCGTCGCTACGATTTTCGTCATTTCCAAGTGCGAAAGTGGGCATTCGGAAGCGGTGGAAGCTCGGATCAACCAGCTCATTCACCTTCTCTCCTTTCATCGAGTTCCAGAAAGTCAACAAGCACAAGCGATTGAGTATCTTCGAGTTTGTAAACTGTTTTTCATGCATTTTTTCTTGTAGATTTTCTAATTTTTCCCTGTCATTTCCTGCAGCGCTACTACACGGACGCAGAGTCGAATGATCGAGAAGCAGCGAAAAGACTGTGCCGATCTATTGCAAACGACATCCAAGTGGAGCTTCTGAAGACAACTTTCGCCCAGATTCCGATTTTTGACGGTTGTTCTGATCTCTTCATTGTCGCAATGACGAGTTTGCTGGAAATGATCGCGGTGCCTGCGCAAACGATTTTATTCTCTGCAGGCGACGACGGCGATGCCATGTATATCGTTCACTCGGGAGTGCTCGCAGTCATTATCAAGTCTGTGACGGTACGCGAAATCCGTAAAGGCGCTTGCTTCGGAGAGCTCTCGGTCTTCTCATCTATCAAACGGACTGCGGCGGTCTTGTCGACGACGTATTCAATTTTGTACAAACTGTCCCGGTTCCATTGCGATAGAGTTCTCGACGGGTATCCGGATTGTGCTGCTTTGATCGCAGCGCATGTCGAATCGACCTTGAACCACATGCACGGCACCAATAACTACGTTCTCAACACTATTATCTCCCCGAGGGGCTCTGAGAGTATTAAGATTAATAAGCGGAGTTCGTCAATTTCGGCTGGAATTTCGGCAGGGACGTCAGCACTAACAAGTACCCTAACGAGGGTGCTGACGATAAATGGGGAACTGAGTGCGAGGGCTTCCACTAGAAAAAGTCTAACAGAAAACCCAACACCCGGGAAGAAGCGAAGTCTCGTTGTTCCGACACAAGTAGATCCTCCAGACTCCCAGTCTCCCAGTCTCCCAGTTGACAAGCGACGTGGTAAGTGGAGGTACATTCTACGAAACAAGTGCATCGATCACCATTCAAACGTTCGTTTGTGGTGGCTATTGCTGCTCCAAGTGAGTATTTGCCACTCGTGGATTATGATCCCTGTCCAGATTGTTTTTCCGCTGTGGCAACAACCATCATGGCTGACACAGGCGATGGATACTATTCTCAATATCGGCCTTCTCATCGACATACTTCTGAACTTCAGTCTGTCGTTTACGGTCGACTCGGAGAAGATTATGAACCCGATGCGGAGCGCCACAAAATACTTTGAAGGCCCCTTTCTCTTTGATTTATTGTGTGCTTTTCCGTACGAGTATTTCCACATGGCGCACTATGGACTCATGCGACTTCCGCGTCTTCTTCGTATATTTCACGCGAAACAACACTTGAGCGAGTTGGAGCATTTCTTTCCTGCTAACAACACGCGACAGCTTCTCCTGCTTGGTGCACTGTTGACCATGATGTTTCATATCGTGGCCTGTATCCACTTCACTATCTCGTATATAGAGGGGTTTAACCCGAACGAAGCAGAGGCGTGGATCTCGTCCACCAAACTGTGTCTTCGGAGACTAAATTCGACTCATTTGGAGAACTGTGACGGCAAACTATTCAACGAACGTGTCGATCTAGACCAACTCCGCAACATCAGCGCTATGGAGTACTCCCGCTCACTGTATTATGCTGTGGGAGTGCTGGCTTCGCCAGGAAAAAGTGTCGAGCCTATCAGTGATGTCCAGCTGGTCGCAGCGCTGATTCTAATGCTGAGTGGCTTTTTGATCACAGCAATTGTGGTAGATAACGTACAGAAGCGCTTCACTGCCTCTGCTTTCGAGCAGAAAGAGTTCTTCGCGACGAGGACTCGAATTCAACTCTTTTTACGCCGTCAAAACGCTCCACTAGCGATTCATCATCGAGTAAAGTCATTCTTAGACTATTGGTGGTCCTCCCACCGCGGTGCTGTCATTGGTGAGCTGTTAGCTGATCTGCCACGACCAATTCGCCTTGATGTTCTACGTAGCATTTGCCTACCAGTCTTACAGACGCTCGCGTTACTTCAAGGAGTACGCCCAGTTCGGGATAAACTCGAGGAATTCATGGTGGAAAACGTCAAGTTTATACTCTACGGACAAGGCGAGATCGTGTATCGTCACGGAGACTATGTTACTGGAATGTTTTTCTTGTTAATGGGAGAAGTGTGTGTAATTACAGTGGGTAGACCACCGCGAGAAGTGCCTCTAGGGGGGTTCTTTGGCACAGCAGCACTTACCCAACAAGAACGTGGCGAGGGGTATACGGAGCATGTGAGTGCGAGTAGTGGCTGTATCCTACTGTTCGTATCACGAGACCAACTTCACGCTATGGAAACTATTTTTTCTCCTTTAAAGACAGAGCTTCTCACTCTTGAGCAGAGAGTTCTGAACAACAAGTTGGCCAAATCGGCTGTAAGCAAGGGGGCTCAGCGACGTTTACGGCGTCAATCCACAGTTATCAGAATTCGCAATGCTGTATTTGGCTCCTTAAAACACCACGATACAGTATACGACCCCGACTCACCGTTTATCCTAGCGTGGGAGACGTGGGTCTTTGCTGTGATGACTGCGCAGTGGCTACTGGTAATCTTTCAGGCTTGCTTCCCCTTGGAAGAAGCGAACCGAAATGTTGACATGGTCATGGTGTTTATGGAATGTTCCTTCGTCGTTGACGTTTACATTCGATCGCGACTAGGACTCCACGAATACGGCAACAAAATGATGGACCGTCAACGTATCAAACGTTTGTACTTTAGGTCGGGGGCTTTTGCGGTGGATATCGTGGCGCTTCTGCCTCTGTATCTCATCAACTGGAGTGTGCCGCCGCATGAGCGATGGGATCTACTCAACGTCAACAAATTATTGCGAATATTCAAAGTTCCACGACAGCTTCACGCGCTGGAGACACGGTACCTCAAGCGTACTACGGAGCTACGTTTATCTAAGCTGCTGTACTATACGTTCATGCTATCCCATGTCTTCGGCTGCATTTGGTTCAACTTTGCCTCCAAAGTGGCTGTACCAAATTTCACGAACGAATTGCTGCCTATTATTAAGAAAACTGCGTTCGGAGAGAACCACTGGCTACCTCACAAGCACTTGGAGCATGCTCCGCATATTTTACAATATATGGCTTCACTCTACTGGTCATTTGGACTCATGTCAGCGTCAAGCGAGCCCGAGTTCCCGAAAACCACAGCGCAGTGTATCTTCAGTGCTATAACCATGACGACGGGCTTCTTTCTCTTCGCCTACGTGATCGGTAATTTCACAGATATCATCGAGCTCACGACCTCGGAAACCAGGGAATTCAACGCCAAGATGGGGGCTGTTCGGCAGATGCTCAACCATTTCCAACTCCCTGACGCTCTTCAAGAACGGCTGAAAACTTTCGTCCTGTTCAAACGTTTCCATACAATCACGCAGGAACACCTTCTTGTTCATTGCCTGCCACCGTCGTTACTTACGGACATCCGTCTTGTTCATCTGAAGCGTATGATTGAGCGAGTGGAATTTCTAAGTGGCATGGAGGGATCTGTCACTCGAATGCTGGTCTCTCAATTCACACAAGTGCTAGTGTCTCGTGGAGAATTCGTCTGTACACTGGGATCCAAGAGCAGCGATATGTATTTTGTTTTCACGGGAGTCTTAGACGTCCTGCTACCTCTGCACGCGATTGCCACAGCCACAAAGGCAGATGTGACCATGCAGAAGAAAGGGTCTGATAAGGTGCAAAGTGGAGCACCGGCAAAGTTGTGGCGTCTTGGAGTTCGTCAGACTTCTCGAGCTGCAGTTCAGAAAAGTAGCAGGATTAATACTACTGAACAACTGAAGAAAGTGAACGAGATCTCGGCTGGCAGCTACTTTGGAGAAAACGGACTCTTCACCAATGGCAGACGTGATGACTATATTCAAGCCCAGACGTCTTGTATTCTGTATAAACTCTCTCGCGAATCGTTGGAGCTCGTGTTTGATCGATACCCGGAGTGGAAGGACAAAGTCACGAGAATTGTGAATATCCATCGCGAACAAAACAGACTTTTGCAGCTTTCTCGAGAGGAGCAGCGTCGAGGAACGGATGCCACTACTGGTTTAATGTTATCTCGGGCAGACATTATGAACGAGCGAGCCGACCGCATCAAGGACGAACTTCAGCACGTGCGTTTGCAGCACGGGGGGAGTGGCAGTGGTGGCTTCGTGACGGATACACGTCGAGTCGTTCTCGAGTTGTTAAATCGATTCGTTGTGACGCCATTCTATTGTCTTGTGGAGGGAACCGAAGTGCAGAGCAGTTTCCATCTGTCGTGGCTTCGGTTCATGGTGGTTTGCATCGTGTACGTCTCCATTTTGACGCCATATCAAGTGGCCATGGACAATCTAGACCGCTTCACTCCAATGGCGATCGTAATGAGAGCTTTTGGGCTACTGTGCGAACTCGTCTTCATTCTCGATGTGTGGTTTTGCTACCACGTTAGGGAATGCCCAGCATCCATGGAGCTATACGAAGGCGATTTACGAGCCACGTACAAGAAAGAGCGCATGCTATGGGATACCATCGCTGCCATCCCTTTCTATCGCTTCCTCTCGGATTTCCACTGTCGCTCGTGGTTGAAATTACTGCGCTGTCTTAAGATCCTCAACGTCGTGAATTATATGGATGAGCTCAATCGACGCAGTGTCACGTACGAGATCACTCGCTTTTGGTACATTTGTCTGCTGTACTTGCTCATGATTTACTGGGCAGCGTGTGCCTATTTAGCTGTGGCTACTGAAGTGGGTTTTGGCACCGAATGGGATGCCTGGCTGCCGTCTCGAGAGCTGGTTATCACGAATCCCGAGGACCCTTCGCCTTCCCAGTTAGCCCTCCGCTTCCTACGTGGCCTCTTCTTCGCCACCACGACATTCGTCAAGAAAGCTCGAAATCTCGCTCCAGATACAGCAGCCCTGTACGCCTTCCACATCGCCGTCTCGTTCGTCGGGCTCATTACCATGTCATTCGTGCTTGGAGAGCTCGCAAGTCTCTTCATTTCGTACATCGGTCTGGAGGTGGATTTCCGTAAAAACCACATTGCCATTGAGATTTATCTGGATCGCTTGCGTGTCAGCGATCGCCTGAAAGCTCGAGCACACGCCTTCATGACTTCTTTGTGGTCGTCACATGCTGGCGTCGACTACGAAGAAATTCTGAGTGAAATGCCTCGATCCATCCGGACAGCTTGTGTCCTTCATGTGTCCAAAGAACCTGTGCACTGGTTCATCAAGAAGGTAGTCGCGCCGATGTGTTGGGAGGGATCTGATGAGCTTGAACTGTTCCGACACAGCTTAGTGGAACACTTACACTTCGAAGGATACCCGTCCGACGAGTGCATCGTTGTCGAAGGCAACATAGCGCGAGCGATGTACTTTGTGCTGCGAGGACATGTTCAAGCGCACAGCCGGACTTTACGCGCCCTTCAACATCCAATTGGTCTTCGTCGTGGCGACTACTTCGGTGAACGGGGTCTTCTCGGTAGCGCCATCAGTGTCTACACTGTTCAAAGTGTACGAGCTTGTAACCTGCTCTCGCTGAGCTCTGAAGCTCTCGTTCAAGTCATGGGCCGGTACAAGTTCTCGTACTTGGGGCTGAGGATTTGCGAATGCGCCTATGAACTTCTCAAGAAAAAGAACCTCGTCGCTTGCTCCAGAATGGAAATGGAGGAACACTGGGGGTCGGCACTGCTGGAGATTGTGGACGACCTGCGACAAAGATGCCAGCAATGCATTGGAGTTGGAGCAGCCGCGAGTGTGGCAGATCGATTATCGTCACGAGTCCGTAGCGACGATACGCTTCCGAGTGCCCGGTTAGTGACAGGGTCGCTGACAGACCCGATAACTTGTCGACTGGAAAGCGTCAAGGAGACTAGCGATTGTGCAAGCGACATGGTCAGATCTGACCCGGAGATTCAGCCGGATGGATTGCCGAAGAACGTGGATAAGATGTTCGACGCGTTGACTACCACCACAGACTGCTACAAGGCCTTCTCACCGCTGCTGCAGATTCTGATGCCGAGTGATCCCCTCGACTGGAAGGCTAGTCGCCGCCGTGACAATACGGCGTTTCACGGAGGGAATAAGGTGGCACCAGTGACACTGGGCACAGGGGCTTGGCTCAGCAACAGGCATCTTGAAGCCCTCGCCAAGACAAGCCAAGCTAACGAGGTGGACGCAGACGACGTTCGTCCTGTAAATCTTCAGCAAGAGCAGGATAGTAAATCTCTCGAGACAACTCCTGGTGGGTCCGCTCAAGCAGCTTCACTCGTCTCGCGCATTCGTGGCGTCAGCGCTGCAGCGGAGAAGTCAAAACCACGCGAAAAGTAGAAAACTTGAGCATACAAAGCGCGAACAAGAAGTCGAGAAACGCGTTGGCCTTCGACAACGAGAATACAATCAACCACAATCAACCCTCCAGCTCACGTGCTCCGTAAACGCCCCACAGGTACGCCCCCCCCCCTCTCCCCATGTTTCCTTTTGAGCTTTTAAGTCATGCAAACCTTGTGCTTATCTTGTATTTGTAGGCGATCTGACGTATTCCTCAAGCAAGTTCAGATTGTTGGAGGATGCAGCAGACACAGAGTCACTGGAGTAACACAACGTAACTATGACGTCGTGCACAGCGTATGGTAAACAATATTGCATAAATATTAGTAGTACGTAAGTAGGTACTTACTTACAAGTAAAGTTGGTGCGTTGCCAGCAGCGTAAACTACCCAAACAGCGCGAACAGTGGTGCGGCAGCATTGCTCTCCCATCTCAGCAGCGCCATAGCGATCTGGTACTTCCAGATCGTGGCATGTTTGGCGCTTCGACTGTTGAGCAGATTGCCGCCAAATGTTACGTCGCAGCCCCGCTCAGGTGGCCTGGGTGGGCCGATAATACCTGCCGGGTCAGTCTCCTTGACTGGCGGGTCCGTGATCAAGAGCCAGTAAAACATCTCCATCCACTGCACATTCGGGTCGTCGTCGTCCTCGACGCGCACAGCGGGGTTGTGCGACCGGAAGCAAATGAGGTAGCCATTTGGCAGCCGGATGCGAAAGAGGAGGAAGACAGTGCGGAAGATCGGAGCCGAGCTTCCTTCCTGGAGATCTCGTCGTATCAAGAGCGTATTGTCGTTGATTCTCTGCAGGATCTCGAGCTTCTGTACGGACGAGTAGATGCCGTGGTAGAGTCCAAAGTCGCAGTACATTTCCCAGCTCTTGTGCACCAGTTCCTCCGTGCCGATTGTGTCGATCCTCTTTGTAAAGTTAAATTGCACTCGACCGTCCGCCGTGATACGCTGGTGCTGAGTCCAGCCCATGGTCTTCTCCTCCTCTCCAGTCTCGACTCTCTGCATCGTCTCAAAGAAAGATGTCGCCTGTCTGTGCGAGTCAATCATAATGTCTCTGGCTTCTGCCACCGTCAGCCTATGGAAGTGGATCGTGCCGATGGACGTCCGTATGCCAACTTGTCTGGGGATCTGGAAATCGTCCTGTAGTCTCTGCAGCTGCTCGCCCAGTGCATCGTAGATAAGGAACTGGTCTTTGAGCTCCGAGTTCTCTCGACGGAGTCCGCGCACTTCGTAGATGGAATGCACAAACTTTTTAAACAAAACGTCCCGCAGACTGCGCTCATCGAAGTGCATCCAGTCGTTCTCTCTCCTGTACGTGGCCAACATGTTGTCGAGTTCTTTCTCGAGCTCGTCGTTCACCTGGCGCAAACCCTTGCGTTCATTCTGAGGTCCAGAAATTAAGCTGTCAAATACAGTTTAAGTAACAGGATAAACCAGCCGCACCCACCTTCTTCCGCACACGCGACTGGCGCACTATCTCGCAGTGCTTGAGCCGCCTAAACTCGGCTTTGGCCATGCGGCGCTTGGTGTCTGACGGCAGGTCGGGCGTCAGCTCCACGATTCGGCGCTCCACGTCGTCTAGCGTCACTCGCTGTTTAACAGAAGGCTTATTAGGCCTCGTGACCAGATCGAGCGTCGTCTTCGTCGCGGTGGGGGGAGGAGAAGCGGGCGACGCGTCCAGCGAGTTTAAATGCGCGTCAGGCGGCGGCATGAGCGGCGGCAGGTGGATCGGCATGGCCTTACTGAAGGCAAATCTGCTTGTTATGCTGTCGTTTACAGCGTATCGGTAATAGTGTGTACGGTTTGTGTGCTAATGGTCGGACGGTAATAGAGACAATGCAAGCATCAAATATGTCGCCTCCAACCGACACTTCAATGTACGACAAGCAATTGGCCTGGAAGCAGCACGGCCAGCGCAAGGTGATGACAAATTCAAGTGGCTGCACAGTACCGGAATGAGTGGCTGACCATGCAAGGCGATGCAGCTGGCGAGCAGGTCGCACGAACTTCGAGCGCAGCAAGAGCACGAGTGCACGTTTTCGCCAAAGGTTATAGAGTCATTATGCTTGCAGAACTAAATAATGGGGAGCTAACTTACCTAATTGTTCTGCACTTAAAAGATCAATTCACGGTCGATGTGGCCGGACGGTGAGGATACGCAGGTGATTCCAGCTACTGCTGCGGAGACGGAGGCCGCGCTTCTGCACCCGACCGAGTCTCAAGAGACTTCGATTCACACGCACCTGGCTCGACAGGGGAAAGCTCGGGAACAGGCCCAAGAAGCGCAGCAGAAGTGCGTCAAACTGGTATTTTGGTTCTGAAGAATCTGGCTGACGCAATTTTATCTGAGTGCAGGCTGAACGGATTGCAGCAGGTTAAGGATTACACTAAGGTTACGGTGGAGCCTTTTGCACTCAGCTCGACGAATTGGGTGAGTCGGTGACACTAGCGTCGTTTGTTGGTTTGACACTTTGGATAAGGAAGATGGTGTGCAGAAACCACGACAAAGCACCATCGAGTCGCCAGAAGTGGACGAGCGACCAGCAAAGCACTCGATCAGTAAGGGAGGCAAGCTCAAGGCCAAGGGTCATACTCCACGAGGGTCCACCAAGTCACCCCACGCGTCATGTGGTGCAGCCACAACAGTAAAAGAAGACGAAGCTTGGGAAAGGTGTGTGCTGTTTTTGTTTGCCTGCTCAATACGAGCCAAATCTTTGACGTGTATGTGTTCAACCTTGAAGTGAGCGGGCGACCCTGATTTCCATCATCGACGCTCAGCGACGTGAACTGGCACAGCGAGAGCAAGCGCAGCAGGAGGCTGTGCGTGTGGCCGAGCGATTTGCAACAGCTACTCAGGCCTTCGAGGAGCGGCTGGTGGCTGTAGAACAGTCTTCGACCAAGGAACTGGAAGAGGTCAGACGTCTCCTTGCAAGTCAAGCTGCAGCTACCGATCTCATCCTCACCTCGCTAGGCATCGCTCGACGTCCAGGCTCCAGCATTAGCCTTTCCCGTTACGACTGAGCCTTTTGCCCACTCACGCATTGACAACGACCACTGTTCTAAGCACCGAGAAAGTAGGACACACCAGCGATTTGTGTGCACGCCACAGCTCACCCCACATGTACTTTAGTAAGTACTACACACAGGCGAGTGGAGTCCATTGATTATATAGCAAATAATACAGCACCAACCTCGCAACCTTCTGGTAAGCAACAGCACCGCTACTCACGTTGCCGTCCTTCCTTCTCTGATACGCTGCGCTGTGCCTGAAACCGGGCTCGGTTAAATGAAGCAGCCTGCTGATCACCATGACGACGGCGGCAGAGTGAAGATGGGGCCGACCATCATGCTTTCCCACTTGAATACAATCGACAGCGTGTTCATGGCGAGCGTGGCGACCGACTCGTGGTCTCCGTAGTCCATGCAGCCACCGTACTCGATCTGTGCTCCTTCCCCATCCGCAGTAGGCTCAAAAAAGAACCAGCCTCCTAACTCTGTCCAGTGCACGGGCTCCCCGTCTCTGCTGACGGAGCTCAGTGTCGGGTCGGTAAGACGTCCGGGTGCCACCGATTGCACGCAGATGAGAAAGCCCTTCCGAGTGCGCACGCGAAACAATAAATACACGCATCGATAAAGCTTTGCGCCGTCCTCGCTCCTGGACTCGCGCATAGCCACGATCGTGTCATCATCCACGCGCTGTAGGATGCGGAGCGTCATGAGGCCGCGGAACTTAGTCTCTGTGCACTCCGGGTCCGAGAAGCACTGCCATGTGCTCGTCATCAGCTGCAGCGCATTCTGTCCAGGAAATCCCTTGCGTAACGAAAATTTGAGGCTCGTTCCGTCCAGCAAGCGTTTGTCCTCCCAACCCATGATGCACGCTCCTGTGCTGACAGCCTGGCCGTTCAGCGAGAAGGACAGAATGCAGCGGTACATCTCGTTCACGAGTGCGGAGGACTCGCTGAAGCTCAGCGGTTTGTAGCCCAGTTGCTTCCTCATGGCCACCGACAGCGGCGTCTTCTCTGTGATGGTCGGTCCCACAAGTGTCGGGCGTGGCTCGTTGTAGAACGGGGTCTTGGTCTTCTGTGTAATGTCCAACGGAGACACGTCGCATCCATTCCCACGCATCGCCAGCGGCGAATTTGCATCGAAACACATAGATGACGACGACGGGGACGTGGCGAGTATTGAGGCAGTTGAGGACGTCGTGGCTGTATCTGAGTCGGTGTCTGACTGGTCCGAGTCGTCCGAGGAGATAGAGGCTGCTCTCTGGGCCAGTACCACCATGTTGCTGGCAAATTGTTGTCTGTAGTTGAGCAGTAGTCGGAGTCGTGCGGCCTCGTTGCCCAATTCCTCCTGTTCATTAGTCAGTAGCGCGTATCGTCGCTGGATTTCGTCCGTGCTATTCCTTGTGGGCGCTGCATTCTCAGTTTGCTTCTGTTTGGACAATGACAGCTTCTCAAGCTGCTCCTCGAGCTCCTTCACTGTGTTCCTCAGGCTATTCAGCGCCGCCTGTAGTCAGCATGTCAAAAGTTGATCACGCGTTAGTTCCAACTCGCATCACAGTTCCTCCAATCACACCATCACCCGACCTTGTTGCGGTGATAAGCGCGCTTGACCACCTCGCGGTGTCTCGCACGGCGCTCCATGGCGGAGAGTTTTCCCTTGGGCGAATCCTTTGCTGTCTGCTTCGTGGTGTGGCCCACGACGGGCGAGCCTGGCTGCACTTCCTGCGGCAGCGTTTGTGAAGCTGGCAAAGGCTCGATAGCGTCCTGCGTGCCCACGTCTTTGGGACCGTCGGGATCCGTCATCAGCAGAATGTCCAGCAGGGACTGGTCGTCGGCGCTCCAATGCGCAGACGCCATAGGTGCGTACTCTGGCGCAGCAACCTGCATGATCGTGCGAGGAAACTGAGTGATGAGAAAGGCAATTCCCATCCTTCACAACTAATTACCTTGTCGGAGAGGTACCGGTATGTATTAAGGCAGACTCGGTTTTGAAGCTCTCACGGTATCACCGGTGTCCTGCAATAATTGGTAAAATGTGACCCGGTATACTGGCTCTTTTGCAAAGCTGTCCTCTTTTTGGAATTAAGGATAAGTTATGGAAAATTCCAAAAGGTGACTCGATTTAAATATTACATTAGCCGAGCGCCGCCGCTTCGCAGCGGGGGATCATGCATGTATATTACCGTGTTACGCCTCCGTTCTGCTCGCCACGGGCTCGCTGCACTACTTGCATGGTTAGCTAACAAGTAGATGCTGGGGCGGGCCCTTCGGACCCGCAACATTGCATCCGGTGCCGTCATGGACCGCCTCGCTGCGCTCGGCAGCCAAGGAGAGTGCTCAAAAATCTGAGCGTTTCGTGTGACGGTCGAACAATGCTACTGTAGTTGATGTTTAGAACCGCCGCGTAGCGGCATGGCTTGTTGGGGAGAAGGTGCTCGCAGCTTGAAGTACTTCGCGTTGTTTGTGATTTTGGTTCTTCGAGGTTTCAGGTACCCTGGTTTCGTATTCTTGAATGACTTAACATACCGTAGTCTCGTGGGGCCCCATACGATATCGTGGTTTTATACGCTTCCGTTTCCCCGTACCGCTGATTGGACCCCATATTCTTCCTGGCTTCGTGGCTCCCTCCTCGCCCGTGGCTCATGCTGCTTAGGGGCTATGCGTTCTCTCTTTTTGGTTTCATGCTACTCCGTAGTACGACCCTCTTTAGGGGCTGCTAAATATTCCGTGTTCTCAAACGTTCAGGTGGGTTGCACGGGTTTTGTGGTCCACAATGTTACGTGGCAAAATCGTGATCTCAGAGTACATCTGTCGCCCGTGTCATCGTATTCTACCGTGGTATCGTGCTCCGCGATGTGGCTCACGCTCGCTCGAGAAATCTTTTCGTGGTTTCGTGACTGGTGCGCCACCCAAGACAGTGTTTTCTAATGTAGTATCGTCCTCGGTGGATCGGTGGGCTCAGGTTCTACACTGGTATCGTCCTCCATGGCTCAGCGATTTCCCGTCTATAGCTTCCGTGGCTGCGTGTTTTCCCATGGTTTAGCGGTTGGGCACCGTCCATGCTATCGTGTTATCTAGTGGTGTCGCGGTTGGTCTGTCGTCCGTTCTATCGTAAGCTACCTAAGTATCGACCTCCATGGATCGGTGGGCTCCGGTTATACCCTAGTATCGTGCTACAATGCTCGGCGATCTCCCGTTTATGGTCTCCACGGCTTCATGTTTTGTCTGTCGACCTTGCTCCGTACGCTACCGTGGTGCTACGGGAGAATTCCTTGCTGTGCACTCTACGTGTTCTGTCGTGGCTTTGAACGTGCGTGCTCTTCCGTGGCCCGTGCGTTTTAGCACATGGGATATAATTATTCTAAACCACACCGTAGTAGCAGAACAAGAAGCATGGCGCTGTTTCTCACAGCGAACCCCAGAGGAGCACCGTGTTGCTCTGTCGGCGACGGCGTACGTAGCACTGTCGTACGTGTGCCTCTCCAATGACTGTTAGCAGTTTATGAAGAGCTTCCTTACTCTGCGTCCGGCAGGTGGGGACAGTCTGCACATACAATGTGCGTGGCCGATGCACTTGGGTTACATATAAGCCGATTACCGTCCATGGGCTAGCTCTCCTCTCCGTGTTCGTATTCCAAACGAGCACGTCCGGTAGTCGATCGCTGGATGGACTACAAAGCGCTACCGCAGACGTGTTCCGTGTTGCTACAGCCTATACAAATCTTGGATGGTCGCGATCGATCCATTATTCCCGTTGTAGAGCCGGAGGTCAACTATGGCTGTGTGGTGTAAGGATTTACCAAAATATGTAGCGAGACTCGGCACACAGTAATTCACCTTCGTGAGAGTTGGCGAAAGTTGGGGCGTGCCTGAAGGAACCAAGTAAACCCCAGCACATTGAGCCGATGCTCCCTTTTCTTTCCGTCTACGCATATAGGCAAAATTCAACAAAAACAAGGCACCAGCTTTGCCTATACGTCCGCCCGCTCTCTCTCTTTCTCTCCAGTAACCCGGGGCACCAACTGCAAAAGGTTGCCTTGTCTCCTTATATCTTTAACGGGTGTGACGAAGTCACACAGCACCTTGCGCTAGAGGAAGTTGGCTTCCGAGAGTATACAAACTCTCAGTGAGCGGCAGTTCACAGGTCCCTTTTTACCTAAAGGGAGCGGGGTGACCAATTTAAGGTAGGTTGTAAGCTGAGTATATTTATAGGTAGGCTAAGCTTGAGTTAAATATGCAAACAATAATTCACCTATAGAAAAGCAATGTCATCAGCCAATGGTTGGCGTCGGACGACCTTGGTACCTTGTACCAAATATGCCGAAGTATGACGTGTCACACTTCATGTAACTAGGGTACACTTAGAGCTACGTACCCGTTACATCCTCCCCCACTTTACCGACCAATCAGAATGAAGAAGTGTACTTCACAAACTTTCATTCTCAAAGTCGAAATACATCGAATTGGCCGCGCGAGCGCGGCGGAGGCTCACTTCACCGTTAGAGACTCGAGCAGCAGTTTGAGCGCTCTTCTCCTTGGTTTCCACATCGACCGGTATCATGCCTCGTGGCACTGCGAAGAGCGGTGCGAAGGCACGCTCCAGGGCTGCTGACGAAAAGGCGCAAACCAAGAGCACTAAGCCTCACGGCAAAGGCTCGGCACTCCAGGAGGCTACTAAGGTGGCCTCCGAGGCGATCGGCTTAACTGGTGATGCGGCTGTGGGCAAGCGTACGAGCAAGCGCCGCAGTCCGTCATCCTCGGCCTCCCCAGACAGCCGTCCGAGCCCTCGGTTTGCTGAGCGTGAGCTCGACTCGGGCAGTGAGGACGAAGCCGAGTCCGGGAGCACTCACGATGCTCCTGTGGGCTTCGCGGGAGGGCACAGCCCAGTGCCCAGCGAGCACAAGGACGGCAACGTGCAGTCGCTCGCTAGTGATCACGGTGATCACAGGCCCAGGATCTCGGTACGCTTGGAGAGCCCGGACGTCAAGGTTAAGGACACTCCCAAAGCTGGTGACGATGAGGAGAAACCTCGTAAACGTCTCTCGATTGCCGAGGGCCTTGCGCGTGCTAAGGCCGATAAAGCCGAATGCGCCAAGCCCTCTAAGAAGCGTACGGCTCCGAATTCTCCACTCCGCGAGGAGAAGGAGACTGGGTACTCCAATCGGAACCTCTTCGGTTCCTCGGATGAAGAGGACGAAGAGGAAAACGAAGAGGAAGATGGCTCAACCGCTGAGCCCCGGGAGATCACTAAGGACCTCGACCAGCAGCAGGAGGACTTCCAATCTGCCCAACGTACGCGTGGTGGCACCCGTCAGCCAGGGAGCTGCCATCAACTCTAGAGGGTATTGGCCTCCCGAGGAAAGCTCTGGGGCTGACCCCTTTCTGGTTCTTGTCGCTCCTCGTGGCGTTGTTGGCGGCCACACCTCTAGGGGTGTTTACGAACGTACCCTGGTCCAGAAGGAGAAGTTGTTTGTCGACAACTTGGAGGCGGCTCGATGTGTGCTTCTCGCGCCGCGCCGAATCCCTCTTAAGAACTTCACGACTTGTCGTAAGACGCCCGAGAGCCGGGGTGGTCTCTACCCTCTCTGGGGCTACCCCTGGGTTCTTCCCGAGAACTGTGCCAACTGAAACTCATGTGAGGACATGTTTTGGGCTTGGGTGGAGTATCTCAAGTACTCCCCCCCTCGGAGTTACGGGAACACCATGAAGATCAGCAGCTGTCCCGCATCGTGGACCAGCGTGATCTTCGTGTCCGGTGTGCTCACTTGGTCAGCAAGCGCATGCTGCCAAGAGACATTCTGAAGCGCGCGGTCTCTAGCGCTCACGATGAGCGCGGGTACAGAGTGTCGTCAACGTCCGTACCGCGCTCGGGCAAGAAGCCGCGGACTTCTTATGAAGCTGCCGCCGCTTCTGTTCCCAGATTGCGACAGCCTCGGGCAGTCAATTAGGAGCCGTTCAATCGGTTCCCACGAGTTCTCGGAGTGGGCATAACCCCTCCACTTCAAAAGGAGCTGTCGCTTACCGCGACGCCGTTGCCCCTGGAGGATCCGCTTCACGTGGTAGTGGACTTCTCCATTCCGGTCAAGCTGGGGCGGAGGTGCCCTCGTACGAGTACGAGTACTCGGCGTCTCCCGAACGCTACTCTCGTCCGAGTGCCTCTCCTGTGGGCCCGACGCAGGGCCCTGAGGCTGACCGCCTCCGTCAACGCGTCCTCGTGCTTAAGATTGCACTTGGCATTGGGACTAGCGGTGATGCTGCTCACCAGGCCGCGAATCAGGGCGAGCTCGCTCGTTTTGCGGGCCACCTGGACCTGTTGGAGCGTGAGGTCGCGAGCCTGCATTCGCGGGTGGACCGGCGGGCCTCTTCGTCCGATCTGGACGAGGCCTTCCGCATGATCTGACGAATCGAGGCTCTGCTGCCACGTCCGGAGCCGGCTTCGGCGCACTCCCAGTCGTACGCGTATGGTGCGTACCCGACGTATTCGGCGTATGGCTCCGGGGTCCGTTCGTACAGGGACCCTTCTGCGTACGGTTTTGACCGTAGCCTTGCTGTTCAGACCGAGGCTTGGGTGCCTGCTCCGACGCCCTCGTCGACGTCTGTGGCCGGCTCTCGCTTTGAGGAGCTAGGCCAAGGTGGGTCTGCGAGTCAGCAACCCCCTGCGGATCATAGTAATGCTTAAGACGTCCAACGTAAAGCGTCGGATCCGTCGTCATTGACTTTGGCAGGTCGATGGTGTACGACGCACCCTGCCTGACCAGGACTGCGAATGGCCCGATGAAGCGGTGCTTCAGCTTGTTGCTGCCGACAGAGCTGACTGCGGTAGGCTCCTCGTGTCTAATAGCACTAAGTCCCCCACTTTAAATACACTTAAGTTTCCTCTTCCATGTTTGTCAGAGTACTCCTTTTGTCTGTCCTAAGCCGCTGCCATGGCATCGCGGACCCTGCTGATAACGCTCAGCTTAGTATCCAAATAGGATTCCACTTGTTTCCGCAGCGAAACAGGTCTCACATCTGAGACCTGGGAGGAAAGAGCTTTCCGAGCCTCTCCCCCACTTAGAATAGAGGATCAGTGTCTCCTCAAAGCGTGAGAGGCACTCTGGGGTGACGTAAGCCGCTCAAGTAGAACGGCGTGAACCCCGTGGACGCGTGCACCGCGTTGTTGAGCGCAAAATCAGCAACTGGAAGCTGAGTCGACCACGTACCTGGTGCTTCCGCGCACACACTACGCAGAGTGTCCTCGAGCACTCGATTGACGCGCTCTGCCTGGCCGTCCGCAGTGGCCATCTGCAGACGAGTGTCGGACCCGCAGGAGAAGCACTCGGATAAGAGTAGCGTTCGGGAGACGCCGAGTACTCGTACTCGTACGAGGGCACCTCCGCCCCTGCTTGACCGTAATGGAGAAGCCCACTACCCCGTTGAGCGGATTCTTCAGGAGCAACGGCGTCGCGGTAGGCGACAGCTCCTCGTGAAGTGGAGGGGCTATGCCCATTCCGAGAACTCGTGGGAACCGATTGAACGGCTCCTAATTGACTGCCCGAAGGCTGTCGCAATCTGGGAACAGAAGCGGCGGCAGCTTCATAAGAAGTCCGGGGCTTCTTGCCCGAGCGGGGTACGGACGTTGACGACACTCCGTACCCGCGCTCATCGTGAGCGCTAGAAGCCGCGCGCTTCAGAATGTCCCTTGGCAGCATGCGCTTGCTGACCAAGTGAGCAAACCGGACACGAAGATCACGCTGGTCCAGGATGCGGGACAGCTGCTGATCTTCATGGTTCCCGTAACTCCGAGGGGGGGAGTACTTGAGATACTCCACCCAAGCCCAAAACATGTCCTCACATGAGTTCCAGTTGGCACAGTTCTCGGGAAGAACCCAGGGGTAGCCCCAGAGAGGGTAGAGACCACCCCGGCTCTCGGGCGTCTTACGACAAGTCGTGAAGTTCTTAAGAGGGATTCGGCGCGGCGCGAGAAGCACACATCGAGCCGCCTCCAAGTTGTCGACAAACAACTTCTCCTTCTGGACCAGGGTACGTTCGTAAACACCCCTAGAGGTGTGGCCGCCAACAACGCCACGAGGAGCGACAAGAACCAGAAAGGGGTCAGCCCCAGAGCTTTCCTCGGGAGGCCAATACCCTCTAGAGTTGATGGCAGCTCCCTGGCTGATGGGTGCCACCACGCGTACGTTGGGCGGATTGGAAGTCCTCGTACGCTTGCCCACTGCCGCATCACCATTTAAGCCGATCGCCTCGGAGGCCACCTTAGTAGCCTCCTGGAGTGCCGAGCCTTTGCCGTGAGGCTTAGTGCTCTTGGTTTGCGCCTTTCCGTCAGCAGCCCTGGAGCGTGCCTTCGCACCGCTCTTCGCAGTGCCACGAGGCATGATACCGGTCGATGTGGAAACCAAGGAGAAGAGCGCTCAAACTGCTGCTCGAGTCTCTAACGGTGAAGTGAGCCTCCGCTGCGCTCGCGCGGCCAATTCGATGTATTTCGACTTTGAGAATGAAAGTTTGTGAAGTACACTTCTTCATTCTGATTGGTCGGTAAAGTGGGGGAGGATGTAACGGGTACGTAGCTCTAAGTGTACCCCTAGTTACATGAAGTGTGACACGTCATACTTCGGCATATTTGGTACAAGGCACCAAGGTCGTCCGACGCCAACCATTGGCTGATGACATTGCTTTTCTATAGGTGACTTATTGTTTGCATATTTAACTCAAGCTTAGCCTACCTTTAAATATACTCAGTTTACACCCTACCTTAAATTGGTCACACCGCTCCCTTTAAATAAAAAAGGGACCTGTGAACTGCCGTTCACTGAGAGTTTGTATTCCCTTGGAAGCCAACTTCCTCTAGCACAGTGCTGTGTGACCCCATCACACAGTGAGTCTCGAGAAATTGTGGTGAAGTGCTTTATCAAAAATAAGAGAGCGGATTTAACAAGATGTCACTATCCCGAATTAGTGACATCACCAAGTGGTTAGGAGGGATTTGGATCGCCCGACATGGATCCACGCTTCTCGGAGTGGATTGGCCAAGATAAAGTGGCGTCAGGTATGGGTCGACTATGGATCTGGTATAGATAACGTACTAGCGCTCTGGGCGCCCGCTCCGCGGACGCTAGGGCATGGTTAGTTGGTGTAGTGCGGACTGACCACCTCCTCTGTGCCGCGGTGGGCTTATTTTTTTTACTCAAAGCAAAGCTATATAAACTATATGTAAATCGTGTTATACTCATTTTGGATTAAAACACTGTACTCAGGGTGTTTTTGGTGTTCACATGTTCCGTCTTAGTATCCAGAAGTCGCTTATGACAACATCGCATATAGTTATGTATGTGTGACAATTGGCTGTTACAGATAGATTCCCGCGCTAGATCTAGCTCGGATGTATATTGCTGGCACCACGCTGAGGTGCGCTCGTTGCAACGTCCCTCTCTGTTATTCAAAATGTTGGTTATTATCAATTGTGCCCCAAGCCTCAACATCAATCGGTGAGGAGATTCCAGATAAGTTTAGCGATAGTAAACACGCCTACCAGCGCGTATTGGGATTCCACGTCATACGGTAAACTGGACGACAGGTACTATTTTGCCTAGCCGAGAGGTATTCGTGACCGCATCGTTGCTTGCGACGGTCAGCTAGACCAACTTTTGATCATCTTCGCATGCATAGTATGGGTTATAGCCGCTAGTATCTGTCGATGGCCACCCAAATGACCAATTCCTCCCCTCCATATGGCTCGCTGAGCTCTTCCTAATATCAGATAGTACTGAAGGGCGTGTACTCAATGTTCACTAACTCGTTTTAATAATCGGATTGATATTAAAACTAAATTCCGTCTTCTAACCCTGGCATGATAGGATGAACGCCATGGACTGACATACTGACTTAACTGCATAGCTACTGACTATTAGCCAGGCGTAGATCCTTTCCTAGTGGCATTTGCTGGCTCCGACATGTATGACGCTCATTCAAAGCCTCATGGCGGTAGCAGAAGATACAATCGTAGTGACATTTAGACTTAAACCGAATAGTAGCTCATGTTCACTTAAATGAAGTGCTTTCGCTGCCTACTTATCAACTCGGTCTGCTATTTGGTGTGTCCATGCATATCCCGCAATGCCGCCAATGGGTGCTGTCGTGATAGCCAACACCCATGCACTGGGCCACTGCTGCGATCTCGGTACTTTTGCATCGTCGTGCTAGCTTATTGTACCTACGATTATGATGTATCCGTCTATATGATCCAGCACGTCACTAATTGGGCACAGGTCATACCCGCGGTGATACAGGCAAGCTGACCAGGCGTCTGTTAGCAGTATTCAAAGCATTATATACGCACGCGGCGGCCACACATTATAGCCATCCGTGACTCAACCGAGCTCTTATCTCGGCCATTCTGGACAGGGCACTGAAATACAGCTCTGCGTACAGCCACATCGACTTGCCAGGTCCACCGGCATGGTCTGCCGTGCCGCACACGTGCTCGTGTCTATGAAGACAGCAACTAATTCGCCGCGCATAGCGCAGATTTAATACTGTAGTTTCAATTTGTGAGCGCGCATTAGTGGAATAAGCGCTGTGAACCTTGACGATACAGATAGCGTGGTCTTGACTTTGTGCAAGTGAGCGAGTGTACGTGTGACGCGTATGCAGATAGGGACGGTCAGCTTGCGGCTGTCCACCGTATAATATTAAAATTTGGCTTTGCTTTAATAATATTATTATCAGATTTACAAACAAATAGATACTTTACATGCAATAAAAGTGAATAAAAAATTATGTACCATGCGCGCATGCATTCGTCGAGTGCGGTGCACGGGAGCGGATAGAGCAATGACCGTGCAGCCGCGCGCCTTCATTGCACGGTGGCAGTGGTGAGTGCCAGGTGAAGTAAAAAAAGATATATTTTCGCAAAGTCCCTACAAAAAGCGCTGGTCGTGAAGCCTACTTTAATATTAAAAAATACTATCGTCTCTACTTTAGAAAGTCTGTGGAAAAAACATCGCCGAGCTCTTACAAAAGCGGCCTGTGAAGCTTATATTAATAATATAAATACCATTAATATCGTCTTTACTTTGAAAAGTGTGTGGAAAATAACATCCCAGAGCTCTTACAAAATACTGGTCTGTGAAGTCTACATTAATAATAATAGATATCTCTATTTGAGAAGTGTGCAGAGCTCTTAGAAAATAAAGTGGTTACTGTGCCCGATTTGCAGTACATACGACAGGTTTTGCGTCAATAATCAAGTACCTACGCAGCTCGCCTGGCTGTTTGCAACCAATCGATGCGTTTCGTGCTCGGCAAAAATGTTTACCATACGTCAAATCGCGAGGGCGAGAGGCGACCTGATCGTGCGACAGATCCAGTCAGTGTCGCAGGTCGGCAGGTATTAACCAATCAGGGCGCGAGTTAATTGTGTCCGCTTTTTGGCCACAATTGTAATTTTGGCATAGTTAAGTCAAGTCAGAAAGATAGGCGCGGTCGGTAGGATGGTAGGAAACTGTATTAGAAAGGCCGGAGTGTAGCCATGCGGAAAGGCAGGTCAAAGCAGGAAGACAGGGAGTGCGACGGACGGATTGACAGACGGACGGACAGACAGACAGACCGACACGCTACAAGGTAAGGAAGCGGGAAATAGGAAGGTAGAATCCACCACGAGGAGACTCGGATCCACCCTCACTTGAGTTCACTTAAGGGATATGGGATATACTATGTACAGGTGGATCAAGTGAGGGTCCTAGGAAGGAAGGATGGTAGGTGTCATCTGAAGGTGAATCACTAACGAGAAGGCAAAATCCACCACGATATGCCCCAGATCCCACACTTCCGAGTCCAGATCCAAGGGGGTGAGGATCACACACAGAGTGACTTGGATCCAGGATATGGGGAAGTTGGATACAGTGGATCTCGAACTTTCGTGGGACGATGGAGATCACAGACGGTCGCAAGACGATGTGGGAAGATAGGAGAGCTCAGATCCATGATGAGCGTATGCTTGTCGTGGGGTGGATCAAGGTGGCCTGGATCCGGACAAGTGTACCCACAATGTGACGACCATAATGACTACGCCATGGATCCGGTGGATCTGATGATAATACAGCTGGGATGGTGGGTCAAGGAGAAAAAGGGCATGCAGCCGAGCCTGGTAGGGGATTTAGCAGGTAAAAGACATAGAAGGTAGAAATCCAGGCAGGTATAGGCTTATGTATCAATACAGACTTCAATTTGCACAGTATCACGCAAGTGCCTTCCTGCCCTCAAGAATCGGAACTACATTGGCCGTACGAGCTCGGAGAAGGTTGGGAATTGCGAATATAGTGTTGGCAGTGATAGCTGGATAACACATTGGCCAGATCCTACAACCTAGTGAACTTTCCTTTACACGTGCAGATCCGAAGGGTTAACCGGATTTACTACTTGGCCGGGTATACCTAAGAAGATCTCAACTCTCAAGATCCCGTCACAGGAGGCGGCAAGTACAACGAAAAGCAACACAAAGGCAAGGGAACACACCCGCAAGGCAGCCCTACGGCCAGATCCACGATCTAGGCCCTGGATCCACCACGCTCGAATATTCGCTTGGGATCCAGAACCAACCACGGACGCAGAGTCAAGGTTTTACCACTGCTGCTTCACCTCATCCCCACGTCTCGCCAAGACACTCAAGCTTCGCCACTTGTACTCTTCGGAAGTTACCGAGAGAGCAAGATCCCGCCCTACCGACGAGTACACAAGGTGAGGAAAGTTCAGCAGATCACGGATCATTGGGGAACCCCCTATGTTAGTCGGTTTCTGGGCGCTGTTGGTAAGTTGGATCCAGCAATCTCGCAGATTTTGCTGATCCCGCTACGCCACAATGGTGCGCATGCCCGGATCGTTTGGTGACTCGGGATTTCACCGTGAGTCCCAAGAAGATGTTCAATTGAAGATTGAGCCAGGGGAAGAGGCGTCATCGGAGGTCAGATCGACGAAGACGCTGCTGAATGAAGCAAGATCCGCGGATCGATGGAGTCCTGGGAGGAACTCCGTCGACGGAAGAGAGGTGGATCCGGATCCGGATCTAGAAGACAAACCTCTCTATCCTCTTCAGGCCCTCTCGGGGACCCCTGCGGATCTTGACGCAAGTCAAGATCCGCTAACAAAACAAGGGAAAGTGAAGGCGAAACGGTATGCATTTGCAGATTCACCGTTTAGCCAACACCATACCTAAACCCAAGCCTGCTAGTCGAAAAAACGAGAAAGAAGACGAACACGAGTAAGACTACGCGGAAGCAGATGCAAGCTCCAGAGTCGGAAGAAGACCAAGCTGGTCCGACAAGGATCTCGAGTTTGTCTATCGCCACCAAGCTCTACGCGGTTTTCTGCATCAAGATCCTGTCATGCGGATCCTGAATCCGCGACAGATCGAAGATCCAAGGGAACCGGTGGGAGCACCAACGAAAACGGCGAACAAGTTGGTAGCAGTCAAGGATCTATTACGTATGCTTACGGATTCAGGCATCGTAGCTGGTGTGTTCGATGCAAAGGATATCTTCGAGCTGGCCTTGGATCTCATAGTATCAGCGACGCGGGACCTCTTCGTCAGAGTCAAGTCCATCACCGAGAAAGGTTGCACACTATTCATCCAGTGTCGTCGCCGAGGATCAGTCACGCTGCATCCTCTAGCTACGAATTCGCGGCGGAGGATGGGTCAGATACGTCGTCCGAGCCACGACGCATGTCTTTGGGTTTTTACGGGGCATCCATGCTGAAAGCGCGGCGAGGAACCGGGAACAGGAAGCGCCCTCGAGTGTGAAGACTCGGGATCCAGGACGCCCTACCCGTGATCTGATTCAATCCAACCAGGATCGAGCCAGATCCAGCAAGAAGCCAGTGGGATTATCGTCACATCGGGTGCAAGGTAATCGCCTCACGGATCCTGTCTCGCCAGTGGACCAAACGGCTACAGGCTCTTCCGACACCTCCTCGGGCACCCTGCAACGGCACTTCAAAGCTACGATGAGTCGTTTCCTGGCCGAACAAGGCATGAGAGCGCCCAAGCCGCATGCGCAAGTGTTCCATGAACATGGGGCACGAGACGTGGAGATGGAGTCAGTGGAGGGAGACAACTCCCATGATGAGTTCGACCCAGATGATCTGGATGGCCCATCCCCCTCGCCAGCGGCGGTAGCAACAGCTGCAGCCGGGACGGATGGATCGTCTATGATCCAGAGGGTACGGATCTCAGCCATATCGGATCTGAAAGAGCTCACGGGCAAGAATCAAGACGAAGACCGAGCGCAAACATGGATCCGCAAAGTGAAGTCGGCCCTCATGAGAGATCAAGCGTCGGATGCTGAAACATGTCTGTTCTTTGCGGATCTGCTAGCGGGGTCAGCCAGAAACTGGTATCGGCAGCTGAACAGATCCACCAGGAACAAGTGGCCGGATTTGCTGCGCAGTTTCCAAACCCAGTACTGTGGATTGGGGGTGTCGGTGGCACGACAATACTACCACGCTCGCCGCAGATCGGATAAATCCCCGCTTGAATATCTGCATCGGCTAGATGTGGCCGGTCTACGGGCCAAGTTGAAGATCAAGGATGAGGGATCCAAGGTACTACGGGAACACGTGGATAATTTCATCGAGACATTCGGAGATGTGGATCTGGCCGGCAGGCTGACCCTGTTACGTCTTCCAGACGCAGATGAGCTTGAAGAAGTGCTGCGGGCTGTGGATCGCGCGAAACACCGCCAGAAGAAGAAGGCGGTCGGATCTGGCAAGTATCGCCAAAAAGCTCCGACACCCACGGCCCCAGCGCGACGTGTCCACCAAGTCACGGCGCCTGACTCAGGAACTGAATCGGGATCCGATGGTTTGGACTCCGATCCAGAGGATTACCGTCGAGTCTGTCTCAACGATCGTACGGCGAAGACTGAAGACAACTCTCGCACTGGTGATACCGTATCCGGGGACCGTGGTATGTACACATCCCGAGAGCTGATGGACGGGACAGGGCAAATCGGGTGCTCGCAGTGTGGATCCCAGAAGCACACAGAAGCTGGGTGCTGGAAACATCTGGTTTGTGAGAAGTGTGGCAAGAAGGGTCATCCCGTTTTCATTGTTTTTACGTGTGTCGCGGTTGTGGCGAGATCCACGACGCCGGCAAGTGCCCGATGGAGGAGTTCTACGACCAGATCCGCCAATGGCTTGATTCAGACAAGCGCAGAGGGATGTAGCGAGAAGTGGCAAAAAAAATGTTTAACTAGGACGCTCTCCGGGTTTGAATCCGGTACAAACCGAGCGTTCAAGGTAGTGCATTTATGCATTTGTGAACAAGACATCGCTAAATCCATGTAGCAGGCCCCTAGATCCAGTCGATAATACACGTGATCTTCATGAAGTGTCAGCTGCCAAGGTCTCTAGCTTGCGCCAAGTGGACGAATTTGCCAGTTCCGAAGTCCCTTCAACATTGGATCTACAGAGGGGAGAAACGCGCGGTTATTGGGAGAAACGCCAACATGGTCGATGGCTTGAGCCTACCATGGGTGAGGTCACTGCAGATCCACCAAGGTTTGTCAGGTTACTGGATCCCGTAGATCTGATGTTGTTGTATCCATGGATCTGCTGCCAGTGGAGTCCCGTGGATACTGGAAGTACCATGCCCCAGGTTATAGAATCAGACGAGACAAGGTAGGGGGCAAGATCAACAATGAAAAAGCAATCCTACTCCTAGATAGTGGTGCCGAGGTGTCTATACTAGATACCGCCTTTGCTCGTAAGGTTGGGTGCCAAGTGGATGGGAGTTGGAGCCAAGATTGTGTTGGGATTGGTGAAGGCGTGTACCGTACGAATGGGAGAACGCGGATCAAGATCACGCTGGCAGGTTGTCTGGTATATTGGTTCGATATTTGGGTTGGAGACCTCGCTGGTCAAGACGCCATCCTCGGGATGGATTTCATGGTACCAGCCGGAGTAAGGTTGGATCTGGCGGATGGGACACTGTGTTTCCCGGACGAGATGCGGATCCAGCTCAGCGGACGGCGACCTTTGTACGGGGCGAAGATGAGGATCATAAGGGCGGATAAGACGACCTGGATCGAGCCCGGAGAGACCTCTAACTGCCAGATCGGTTGAAGTGGGTGGAACATGAGAAACTGTGGGTCACCCGGGGTGAAACGTGGGTGCCTACAGAAATCCAAGGACCAGGTCGCTCGCAATATCTCCAAGGCACGAATGTCAGCGACAAGAGAAAAATTACTGAACCACTATGATGAGATTGGGCGATGGTTGGCGAAGGATGGTATCCCTAGGCGACCTGGATATGTTTCAGTGGGATCCCGTCGCTATAGAGAATGACAGAATCTGGCGTATGAACCGACTACCGAGCCGAATCTCTCGGAGAGGCGGAACTCCCAGCGGAGCCAACTGGCCCTTTAATGGATCGGCCTTCAACCCAACTCCGCGAAAGATCCCACAGAGGGATCGTCGGATTGGGATCCAAGTGGTAGAGGTTGGATCCAAGGCCGCTGGTGATACCCAGAGCCGATCCCTAGATAACGAAGATTCGGTGGATGGGGGATCGCAGGAAATTGAAGTCGGGTCGCTGGATCCTGCTGACCCGCAGTTGGATCCGAGCTTTCCATTGGACAGAGTGCCTGGATCCTTGTCGAGAGTGTCAACACTGGCTAAACAGGATCCGTCGTGTGAAAACTCACCAGAAGATCAAGTCGATCCAAAAGGTATTTTCCCCGGTACCAGGATACCCGATCCAATGAAGACAGAAGGAATGACGAGAGAGGGGGAGTCGCGGTGCTTGGATCCAGTGGTGGATCCGACAAAGACTGAAGATGAACAAGTCTGCTACCATGAAGGCGGGGATCTACACGCCGAGGATCTTGGAGAAGGTATGGCGGTGATCCCGGAGATACCACTGACCACAGAGGAGGTCACGAGTGATGATATCCAAGTGGATCCGGGGGCGAACGAACCCGCGGAAGTGGATCGGCTACGTCAGAAGATCTGGAAAAGCCGACATCTGCTAATTGGCAAGGGAAACGTATCATCACCCGCTACACGCGGAGTCAAATGTGACATGGATGTTAGTGATGCGAAGCCGATCGCTCAAAGGGTGCGGAAGGTGGCGCCTCAGTTCCAACAAAAACTATCGGATCTGATCAAAGGTCTGCTGCAAGCCAAAATCATAAGTTTCTCAACCTCCCTGTGGGCATCTCCAGTGGTAATCATCGTTAAGAAGAGCGGAGTGGATATACGTCTGTGTATTGATTGCCGGATGGTTAACGGCCTGACCAGACTGATGGTGTATCCGATGCCTCTAATCAATGAGCTATTGGAAGATTTGGATAAGGTACTCTGGTACTGTTCTCTAGATATGACAAGTGGGTTTTGGGTGGTGACTATGACGGATCGAGCACGCGCAATATCCGTATTCACCACACCATTTAGACTGTTTGAATGGAGCCGGATGCCGTTTGGATTGAAGAATGCACCCCAGATCTATCAACGCCTGATCAATAATGCCCTCTACGGATTTACCCGAATACCGGAGCTCGAAGGGGATAGATCCGGGAAGGTCATGCGGAAGTTGATCCATTCGAAGCAGGAGAGCCAGGTGATCTGGGAACCCCATCCGAGTTAGGGCGCAGATCCTATGTCGACGACATTCTAATCCCGGCGGAATCGTGGGATCAGCTGTGCGGGAGAGTGACATCCCTACTGGAGGCGTGTACTAAGTGGGATCTCTCTATCAGCGTGGTGAAGAGTTATTGGGGGATGCGCAAGGTGGATTGCTTAGGTCATCGAGTCTCTAAGGAGGGATTGGAGGCGAATCCTAAGGACTTTTCTTCGTTGGCAGACTTGTCCTTCCCACAGTCGCTACGGGCGATGCAATCCTTCTTGGGTAGGTTGAACTACTACAGTCGTTCATCGAGGGTTACGCACGTTTTTGCTGCAGTACTCTATAAATTGAGGAGGTGGATTTTGCTGCGATGGCCACTTCGGCTGTTCGGATCAAGATCCAACAAGCTCTGGCCCTAGAAATACCAGATCCACGAGGGGATTCACATAGTACGACGCCGGAAGACGACCTGAAACAGGAACTGGATTCATCCCGGGACCAACGGGGAGAGGATCCAATCTGGACAGAGTTGACGGAGGAGAGCTCGGAAAAGGTGGAGCCTCGGTGGATCCGAGCTCAGCACGTGTTTGTGGAGCTAAGGAACATGATCGCTACGACGCCCGTCCTCCGCCATATTGATCCGGAGCGCCAACCTACGGTGATCGTCTATGCTGGCGATTGGGCGGTCTCGGCAGCTTTAGTACAAGAACATGAGGGGATCTGTCATCCGGTCACCTTCGTCAGCCGAACGCTAAAGCCTAACGACTTGAATTACGGTGCGGTGATGAAAGAGATACTCGCACTCCTGCGGGTGTTGGATCTCAATTGTAGCCTGCTGGTGGAAAGGTCCATCCGGATTTTGACTTGACACTCCACGCTCGCCTGGTTGTTTAAGTCGGCCGGTCTACAAGGACGGTTGGGACAATGGGCAGCTTTACTTTCACCATGGACACTGGAGATCGTAAAATTTTCAAAAGGAGAATACGAGATCCTGGGCGTTTTGGCCGCGAGCATCATGCCCAGAGCCAAGATGGACGAAGCACTGACTAGGATCACTCCTAAAAAAGAGCCGATACGCCGGATCCGGATTCCGATCCCGACGGTACAAGTGGATGTAGATCGGTACGTCCTAAGTTTCGATGGATCTGCTCGCGTGCGACGCGGAGGAGGAGCTTACAGCGCAATTCTGTGGAAACTGCCCGGATGGGAAGTGATTAGGGCCAGATCCACTTACGCGGAAGGTCTCACCGTCAATGAAGCGGAATACAACAGACTCCTGCTGGGGTTGGATCTACTAAAGCAAGAGGATCCGAAAAGGCTGGTGATATGTGGAGATTCGAATTTGGTGATCAGACAGGTGCGAGGTGACATTGACCGCAAGGCCCCGGCCCTAACGCTGTTACTGCAGAAGGTGATGGCCCACTTACGTGGTTGGATGAATCACGAGCGGGCACATGTCAAGCGAGATCGGAATGCCAGTGTGGACAGCTTGGCAAGTGCCGCTTCACGAATTCAATGTGGTGTTGAGGTGGAGAGAGAGGTCGAGCGTCAGGATCTCGTCACATTAAACCGACTAGACGAAGTGGTGGTGGTTGGATCCGTGAAGCGGGCGGTCCAGATTATGGCTGTCACTAGATCCAGAGGAAGGATTCGATCCAGCCCCCAGATTCTCGATGAAGCATTTGTGAAGGGGGTCCGTATTGAGCGGATTCTTAAAGCACAGAACGAAGAAATGTGGATCCTGGGGCTAAAGAAGTATCTGGGGATGTACGAGACCTGAGTCGGGAAGACGCCTAATCCTACAGTATTATCGCTACGGATTATGCAGTGGATCTGAACGATTTGCTCTTCTATTGCCCTCCCGCGAACCGAGTCAGCGGGGATCGAGACGGATTGATGAGATTGGTGATGCCGGAAACCTGGCAACAGGATGTCCTACATCACTATCACGCTAGCTTAGAAGGAGGACATCAGGGAATCGGTCGGACCTACCAACGGATCCGAGACTGTTTCCACTGGAGGGGACTAGTCAAGAGTGTGCATCGATATGTCGGTGAATGCGTGGATTGTGCGACAGGCAAGGGCAGGCCCACAATGAAAGGGTGGATCTAGCCCAGATCCAGGTGTACGTCGGAAGGCTCTGACATAGCTCCTCAATCAACAAGAAAATGTTAAGAGAAGACATATTTTCAAAGTAACGAAGAGTGGGTTAGAAGAGCTTATGCAAAAGGCTGACTCGGCCCAGCTTCCAGCAGCTAATTACAACTACGAAGCGGATCCACGAAGACTGGAACTGGGGGCGCAGCGTGAAAGAGCGGTATGGATCAGGCGGTCTGGGGCTGAACATTGCAGGACTTGCCCGCCAGACGCTGGATCCGGTGTCCTAGATGCTGGCTGGGGTCCCTCCGAAATTGGATGCGCCCAGGCTCGGCTTCGTCGATCTCTTGCAGAGCCTCCACTAAGTTCGTAGGTTCCGGGCGGTGGAGGCTGGGATTTTCCAAGTTGGCCTGACGATATACGGATCCCGGAACACACGTCACCTTATCCCCACGCCGGGGAAGGTGCAAGAAGAACGGATCCAGCCAGATATTCACGTCACACCAACCGTCTTGGATTGCCAACACAAGGATCACGAGAACTTTCTTCCAAGCCCGACCGGTGTGACTGCGCCTGTTGCCGCGCTGCTTGTTGAAGTTCAACAGCCATGTCGAACCCCGCAGTTGGGCGCGAGAAATAGGGAACCGATGGGAGCCTTCCCATATGGCAATTCGGTACTTGGAAACGAAATTTCGGAAGGCGCCAACGAACAACCCAAGACGTCCATCGACGTCACCTCGGAAGCTAATAGAATCCACCAGCGTGGTCGTCAACATATCCCGTGGTGCGGCATTATGTAACTCTTCCACGTGAGATCTGGTGACGAGCGAATCCACATATCCGGACGTCGGCAGGACATCCTCTTCACGAGGGAATATCCATTCAGTGCGAACGGCAGCTCAGGGAACAGGACAGTGATCTTCATGGTGGCGATGGTGACCCGGTTCAATTTGTTGGCGGACCAAGGCTCGATATCTCTTGTGGCGAAAGCCACAGGCACAAGCCGACCAGGGATGAAGGTTGCATCCGGACCAAACGGAGCCACGGAAAGCATGCCGGGTAAAGAAGAGTTAGAAGGTGTGGGGATCAAGGCAGATCCAGTGGATCGGCCACCGTGAGGTGATCTCACTCCATCATCGGTGCCCGATCGATCATCACTGTCGACCTGGATCGCAGATCCCGCAGTGCCGGCCCCAGGTCCAGGCGCGCCAGCGACTTGCTTGGGCGGCGTCGAGAGGGATCTCCGCCGAGCTTCGGGTCTGGATTGGGACAGAGCCGCCGCGTGTCTTCCTCCAAGGCATCGTCGGCGATTCGGGCCTCCTCAGAATCCTCAGGATCTTCGTCGTCGTCGTCATCATCGTCATCATCGTCAGGGCTGAAGGAATAGTGGCCTGTGGGGAGAGTACGCTTCGAGGATAATCGAATAGGAGGTCCCGAGCCGTCGGGCCAATCAGATCCCTCGTCATCGTCGTCTTCCGAGCTGCCGAGTCCACAGCCGGTGAAGATAGCACGTTTAGCTTTCCCCTTACCAGACCCAGTTCCGACAATTGGAGAACCGGTAGAAGCGGTTCGAGGGACGGTAGGCACCGTCATGGAGGGGCCGGCCGTGGATCCCGACTGAAACGAACTAGACTAGGCCGTGGATGTGGCTAGCCCCGTCGTGGAAGGAGCAATTGCCGTGGATCCGGTCGAGCCGGCAACTGCCTGGGACGACGTCGCGATAGTGGATCCAGCCTTGGAGCTAAAACCAGTGTTTGACACAGCGACGAATCCAGTCTTGGTCACAGAACCAGTCGTCGACGCCACCGCTACAGATCCTGCCTTGGACGCAGGTCCGGACTTGGATGTGGATGTGGATCCGGTTTTGGAGACTGGTTTAGAGGCAGAGTCAACTTTGGGCTTGGCCTTGGCAGGGGCTCTAGCTGGGGAAGAAGCTCGGGTCTTCTCGTGAGGCCGGTGAGATCCAGTACCAGGAGCAGGGGATACACTGCGCGGCCGTTTCGCAGCCGACAGACCCATCCCAGTTGGAGACTGCTGAGCAGCTGAGACGCTAGCGGGCGGGGGCGATCCAGCAAGGGGGGAGAGTGGATCCGAGGAGCCAGTCGAAGGAGAAAGTGGATCCGAGATGGCCGCGGCCACCAGAACTAGTCGTAGACGTGCCAAGCCACGCTCGGACAAACTGCGATCGCGCTCCAGGATCAGCTGCTGGTGCTGAGTACGAGCAGTGACAAGCTGATCCCGTAGCGGTGTTGAAATTGTCTCGATGTCTTTCAATTTGTCACCTGGATCAACATAACGAGTAAATATGGGATTATAAGACGAAAACAAGAGAGGATCCACGTACTCATGCGGCGGATCTTGGATTCCAGCTCCGTTTGCGTTTGCTTGGCATCTGCCCACTCGGTGGATGCCTTGTCACGCTGAAGCTCGGTATCCGTTAGCTTGTCCTGGATCTCGTCGTGGGCTTGTGTCATGCGTACGAATTCCTCAAGCGCGTAGTCTCGCCCAGTCGATAGCTACTCAATCGACTCTTTGGCGTCCTTCAGCTCCTCGGAAAGACGAGCCAGAGCCACGTTTGGCGAAGAGGGAGGTGGATTCGGTGCGGGGGACCCTCCGCGCGCTGACCCTAATGCGGATCCGCCATGGGCGGATCCCACATAGTCATTGGTAACCATCTCTTCCTGAGTCAGGCGCAACTCGTCGCGGAGCCGATCCAAGCTCTCGTCAGCAGCCACACTAGCAGCTTGAGCAGCTTCGAGATCTCGCTCGAGACGGTGGATCCGCGATTGGACCTGATGTATCTCGGATCTGGCGAGCGCCATATTCTGAAGGAGATGGTCGTTATCATCTCGCAAGCTATCTCGTTGACAGGAGGCGCGATCCAGTCGTCCAGTCAAGTCGCGGATCTCCACCGCTTGATCGGCCAGCAGGAGTCGCAGGTCCTGTGAGCGAGAGGCTGCGCGGTGCTCCCATCCTTGTATCTCCATGGCCTGATCGTGGACTTGAGCCTGAAAAGTCTGGAGTCGGGTGGCGTAGGAGGACGTGGATAGCGATTTGTATGCCTGCTGAGCCGCCGCCTCTGCGCGTTGGGCTCGGTATCGAGCATCTTCAGCCGTCTGGAGCTCCGCTGTCAAGGTCCGTACTTGATCGGAAAGAGCTTGGGCCAGAGCCCGCAAATCCGTAGGCGACATAAAGGGACTGACCGGCGGAGTGGTGGATTGGGCCTTGCTCGGCGATTTGCTCGTGCGTTTGGTGGGAGACATGAGTCACGTGGAGGAGGAAGCTGTTGGAAAAGCAGTGACGTTGGGAGTGTACGCTGTGAACGCTGTTGTGCAGCGCAGACCACGTACAGGAGGCGATTGTGGTGAAGTGCTTTCTCAGAAATAAGAGAACGGATCTAACAAAGGGTCACTATCCCGAATTAGTGACAGAACCAAGTGGTTAGGAGGGATTTGGATCGCCCGGCATGGTTCTCGGAGTGGATTGGCCAAGAGAAAGTGACGTCAGGTATGGGCCGACTATGGATCTGGTATAGATAACGTATAGGAAGGTAGGATCCACCACGGGGAGACTCGGATCCACCCTCACTTGAGTTCACTTAAGAGATATGGGATATACTATGTACAGGTGGATCAAGTGGGGGTCCTAGGAAGGAAGGATGGTAGGTGTCATCTGAAGGTGAATCACTAACGAGAAGGCAAGATCCACCACGATATGCCCCAGATACCACACTTCCGAGTCCAGATCCAAGGGGGTGAGGATCACACACAGAGTGACTTGGATCCAGGATATGGGGAAGTTGGATACAGTGGATCTCGAACTTTCGTGGGACGATGGAGATCACAGACGGTCGCAAGACGATGCGGGAAGATAGGAGAGCTCAGATCCATGATGAGCGTATGCTTGTCGTGGGGTGGATCAAGGTGGCCTGGATCCGGACAAGTGTACCCACAATGTGACGACCATAATGATTACGCCATGGATCCGGTGGATCTGAAGATAATACAGCTGGGGTGATGGGTCAAGGGAAGAAGGGACCTGCAGCCGAGCCTGGTAAGTGATTTAACGAGGGAAAGACATAGAAGGTAGAAATCCAGGCAGGTATAGGCTTAAGTATCAATACAGACTTCTATTTGCACGATAACACGCAAGTGCCTTCCTGCCCTCAAGAACCGGAACTACATTGGCCGTACGAGCTCGGAGAAGGTTGGGAATTGCGAATCTAGTGTTGGTAGTGATAACTGGATAATACATTGGCCAGTTCCTACAACCTAGTAAGCTTTCCCATACACGTGCAGATCCGACGGGTTAACCGAATTTACTACTTGGTCGGTTATACCCTAGAAGCTCTCAACTCTCAAGATCCCGTCACAGGAGGCGGCAAGTACAACGAAAAGCAACACAAAGGCAAGGGAACACACCCGCAAGGCAGCCCTACGGCCAGATCCACGATCTAGGCCCTGGATCCACCACGCTCGAATATTCGCTTGGGATCCAGAACCAACCACGGACGCAGAGTGAAGGTTTTACCACTGCTGCTTCACCTCATCCCCACGTCTCGCCAAGACACTCAAGCTTCGCCACTTGTACTCTTCGGAAGTTACCGAGAGAGCAAGATCCCGCCCTACCGACGGGTACACAAGGTGAGGAATGTTCAGCAGATCACGGATCATCGGGGGCCCCCTCCGTTAGCCGGTGTCTGGGCGCTGTTGGTAAGTTGGATCCAGCAATCTCGCAGATTTTGCTGATCCCGCTACGCCACAAAATTTCGCTGCTGACCCTTAATGGATTACACGAACCGTCTCAATGAACCGCTCAGGGTAGCCATGGCGTCTCAGCGCCTTGACGAGGAATCTTTTTTATAAAATCGAGCCGTAGAGCCACGGTCTGTGCCTGATCCTCCTTGTCGCTCAATAGGCGCTGTGCTGCTTTAAATAATTAAATTATTGTGCGTTCTACTCGAAATTTCCGAGCGTGGTTCTTTAAATGAACGCGCACGCAATAGCGCAAATCTGTATTTGACTTGCCTTGAGAGGTTATCCACTTAAGTACGATATGCGACCACTTTAAGTACGATCTGGGATAACAGGAGATTTGTATTCGAGTGAGTCACTGAATACATGTAGGACCAAAACGGCAAATTTGGAATATGTTTAGTACAGTCGTGCACCTCCAATTCGGCAGGGCGGACAATATCAACAGTGCCAGGGCATAAGTGCACAACATAAAGCAAAAAACAAACACAAATCCAGTGCACTGATATTTTATTTGTTAATTCAGTACCAAATATACGCCAATCTTCTGCATAATTTTGGCGTCAGACGCGCGAATCGCGGGCGCGCAAGAGCGCTTCCGGTCGCGATAGGCGTCCGGCAAGGCGGCAACTTCCGCAAGAATACTCTGGACGGTAGTGCGCTTTACTGCTTGGGGCCCCCAAGTTGAGGGGTCTTAAAGCGCTCCGTTGCCCAACGCGCAAGTTCGGAGTGAGAGCATGCAGGATCTGACTTGTGCTTCTCGCACAAAGACTGCTTTTGTGTGGAGGAATTTCCATCTCAGTGATTATCACTGAGATTTTGTTTTTAGATGGGGTTAACCCCTCGACTCCCAACGTCGTATCTTACGACGTAAAAGGCATTACAACAGAATTTGGCTCAGAATTATTTTTCCAATACTTTAATCAAGTCATTTTGAAAAAATAAGGTCCTAGAGGTATTATATGAAAACCCAGAAACGGGGTGCGCGGGAAAAGTAGGGGACGGGGATCAGTTTTTGGATCTGAATCGGTGGCTTGTCAACCGCTCATTCCAGCTTTCGCCGAATGGCGCGCATTCGTTCCAGTCGTCGAAGGAAGGCCGCAGCTACAGTCGCGGCAGCAGCTACAGCCGCCGCCACCGCGCGTGATATCGACTTTGGTCACTTCTGGCGCCAGCTTCGTGCTGCTGGGTGGACAGCGAAGAAGCCCAGTGGATTGCAGACCGAGTGGGGTTATTCAAGTCCGGATGCTACCAAGGTGCTGATTGGAGAAGACGCCGTAGTGGAATATGCTCTGGAGTCTGGACTTCTGGTCGAAGGTGACAGTGACAACGATGCGGATACCCTGGATGACAGAACCTCTGATAAAAGCGTTACCGCCTCGCAGATTGACACCAGTATCGAGATATCGCAACGTACCATGAGAGATTTGTTCGGCACGTCTAGCGAGTCGGAGGCAGATCTGTCACAGTCGGCAGTCACTCGGGCATTTGATTTGCCACCTGAAGGCCTATTACTAAACGCCTCGCAACTTGAAGAAGCTGCCGCTCGTTTGCAATTGCTGTCGGGCGCGTCTGGAGCTGAGAGCGGTGCCGAAGAAGAGGACAAGTCCATTGCCGATGAACAAAGACGGAAGCCCCAGCGTCAAGCTACCAAAGAAGAAAAGGATATCAACTTCGTACCTGAGAATGAAAACACAAGCACGTACGAAAGCTTCAGCTCGGATGAGAGCGACGGTGTTGCCTACACAGAAGACGTCGAAGGTCCAAACCGTGGAGACGACGACTGTAGCGATGATGGCATCTCCGATGGCGACGCCGTGGAGATGGATGAGGCTTTCATCGCTTCACTTCAGTTGGACACTGAAGCACCTGATCGACGCAGTCTGCACCAGCGCGAGGATGCCTTGCGAGCAATGAAGTGGACGTCTGTGTCGTCTTCTTTCGAGTCAAATGTGGAAGCGTATCCAGGACTTGGTGCGGAGCTTGCTCAGCCCACGAGAGAGCTGCGCAATGTCACACACTCGCCACTTCTTACCTTCTTCTATTTTATGCTCAAGTCCATGTGGGCGAATATCGACCAAGAAACGAACATTTACGCATTTCAGCAAGTAGACAGACGAGCTGAAGCAATTCATGCTCGACAAGTCAAGCACCCCGACCGCCGCCACGAAACGCTGAAGAATATACGGCGCCGCCTGAGAACTAAGCCAGCGCACCAGGCTCACGAGATCCTACACGCCCTCGGTTTGCTCGTTGCGCGCATGCTCTACCCGCAGAAGAGCTTTGCAGCGCACTGGTCGATGGTCGAAGATGGCGCCGTTCTTGCTGGCAGCTTCGGACGCTTCATGAGCCGCAACCGCTGCCAGGATATCCTGAGAGATCTCCACTTCGTCGACAACCAGGGCGAACGGAACAGGGACAAGCTGTGGAAACGGCGACCGGTAATTGCCAAGCTTCAGCAGCGTTTCCTGGAGGGCTGGTCGCTGCCTGGTGTTTTTTCTTTTGATGAGGGGGTATTACCAGCCACGTCTAAGCGGAACACGACGAGAATGTTTATGCCTGATAAACCACACCGATACGGGTCGAAGATGTTTATGACGTGCGACTCGAGGACAGCCTATTGTCACAGGTAGGCATCTGAATGTCGTAAGATACGCCATCAACCATTCTGACCGACTTCTATGTCGTATCTTACCAGATTCGAAATGTATGCAGGCAAGCGCACGTCAGACGCTGACAACAGCACTTCAGTTGACCTCTTGACAGGTGCAGCTGCTGTGGTCAGGAACCTGAAGATTGTACTTGCAGAAAACAAGCGACAACGGTGGTGCGCGGTTGTTGTAGACAGATACTACTCTTCTCTTCTCCTTGCAATCGAGCTGCTGAAGATGAACGTTTACGTTATTGGTACTATCATGGTCAACCGTCTCGGGCTGGACAAGAACCTCCAAGTAAAGAGAGCAACGCGCCCGGCGAACATTCCACGCGGCACGCTTACCTTTTCACGTTCGGTTGCAATACCATCCATGATTGCTTTCCACTGGTGGGACCGCAAGCCGGTCCACTACCTGTGTACAAGCGCAACGATGGCGCCGTCAACGATTGAGCGGAAGGTGAAGCAGGTTGGGGCAATTACGGTGCCATGCCCAGCCGCCGTAAGCGACTACCAAGGTTGGATGGGTGGAGTTGATGTGCATGATCAGCTCCGCCTCCAAGCCTACTCGCTTCAAACATCTACTAAGTTCAAGAAATATTATAAAAGCCTATTCTTAGGCTTCGTCGATCTCGCGTTAGTCAATGCCTACATCTCCCACACCGAGGCTGCGAAGATAGCTGGTATACCAGCTATGAAGCGTCGCGAGTGGTACGGCGTCCTCCAAAACCAGCTCCTTCAACTGAAGACAGAAGACTTCACCGGTGTAGTCGCAACGCCATCACCTTCAGCGCAGAAACGTAAGCGTACTTCGCGGCTTACACATGTCTTGGAGCAGTGTGAGGACTGGGTGATGGTCTCCAATGTGCAGAAGCGTCGCCAGCGCTCCTGCAAGGTGTGCGCGTTGTTGAAAATCGACCGCAAGAAGAAATCTTACGCGACAACCTTCTATTGTGAGCGATGTTCGATCGATGATGCCAAGTGTTGGCTCTGCAACAAGATCCGGCGAGAATACAAAGGGGTGGCGAAGACGTGCTTCGAAATCTGAGACGAACGATTTTGATTGCCGGGCATGAGCATACCCGGCCGAAATTTGTGTGAAGCGGAGTTGTGATTGCGGGTACCCCGATCAAGGAGAGAGAGGTTACGGGTAGTAGGACTCTCGCCGAGAGATCCAGCTGCGAGGTGACGAAGCCGATGATGAGGCTGAGTCGCGTAGCAAAGACGATTGCGAACTTGATGAGTCCTTTGCTAGTAATGCACAGAGCCTTGAATCAATGTGTATTCTACGTTTCGTGTTTGCAAATGACAGGCCAATGATCGGACTTTCTTTTTCTAGTCAGTGCTGGCTCGTGGTAAGTTACGACATACATAGCTAAATAATGCAAACAAAGCTGTATAAGCTACGTCATTGCACGAAGGACCTGTTGACAACTTATACCCCATCCCCTAGGGCTTTCTTTGCCCCATACAGTTATTCAGCTTCAGCACTAAGTCGTAAGATACGACGTACAATAAGCCGTCCGGTGCCCTCATTCCTGGGAGTCGAGGGGTTAATTGCCAGTCCATGACATTAATCAGTAGACGAGTAGTAATAGCATTTCAAGAATAAAATAGTAATGAATTGTTATTATCCTACTTAAAGCGTAATACAGTATTACATTCGACAAGGAGTCTCGAGTTAGAAGTGTTGTGCGATGAAGTGGGGGGGGGGGGGTGAGCTATACACAAGCTGAAAGTACATGATAAAAGAAACGATCGGATTGTAATGGTCTGACCCTCTCCTTCACTTTCATAACGTCCATCCTTCCCGACAATAGCCTCCAACGAAAAGAAGAAGCCGTGCTACGGACAAGTTCCATTTCATCTTGATGCTGCAGATCTCGAAGCTGCCAAAGACATGGGCTTTTTGAACTATACGGTGTCATACTGTCTGCCAGCGATAGCCTCGCTGCCCTTGGTCTCATCGTCTAGTATGACCTCGTGCACCTCCCACCATCCGACCTTGTCTAGTTGTCTTTTTAGGTGCTGCACCTTGCTCGACAGGCGGCTGGCTTTTTTTCTACGTGCGGCTTGAGCTGCAACCGCCTTCGGACCGCAACCACTTTTGCGCTCGAGGTGGCCCTTTAGCTTGGTGCACGAGCTGAATGTAACATGGCACCTCCAGCAAGTCTTGGTCTTCCTCGTCTTTGGACGACCTGGCTTTTTCTTCGATACATGGCGCAAAACTGGGGCCATTGCAGGTAAAGAAAATGAAAGTGTTAGCAGTTGAATACAATACATGCACACGTATATTGCTTTAGCTTTTAACCAACTTCACTCATGGCTTTCTTGGCCATTGCGATATGTATGTACTAATATAAGTAAATGTATAATACTATCACTGACCTCAGTGATTGTAACGCTTACTATTTTCTGTAATCTCAGTGATAATCACTGAGATACGGAAATTCATCCTTTTGTGTGACATGTAGGAGGAAGGGCGATGTCCCATTGTATTTGGCGGTAAGAATCAAAGTGTGTGTTTGTATGAAGACGTCCGATCCAAAATTTAAAATCAGATCGATGCGGCGTGTCATCCCTCGGCGAGGAGGGGAAAACCGTTGAGGGGGTGGTGATCAGGGGTTAATGGTAACTCCAAAATCGGTGAAGTTAATATTGTGAAAATATCACCTGTAGACCAGTTAATATAAAAAATATCACCTAATATTTTCTTTTGAGACAATATGATATTATTAAATATCAACTTAATATTAGTTAATACGATATTATATTTTTCAATGATTGCGTAATCGGGCTACATTAACTAATCAGATGTCGTTAACGCTCGACTAGCTGAAGTATTACTAATCAACCGTGAGTACCGGGACAATTGTGAGTGACGGCAAGGTTGGCGTTGTGTGTTGGCACTGCTGAGCGCATTAATCTAGCGCCACAGGCAGCAGGTTTATTAGACGCACGATGTCGACGAGGAGATCGGAAGAGAACAAGAACAAATGTCTTGATTTCGCTCTATCAACGTTAAACAGCTGCAAGCGTTTGCAGTTTTCCATCTCGATCGCCTTTGTCTGTGTCACAGTGAAATACTAGAGCAAATACTCGTCAGTCTTAAAGCCTACTGCTTTTCTAGAACCTGATCGAAAAAGTTATTTGGCTCCGCTCGGTTCACAGAGGTAAGCTGGCAAGAAACGTACTTAAGTGGGAAAATATCATAAAATATCATGTAGTATCTAATATTTTTCAGTTCTCCGAGCTAATATAAAAATATTATGTTAGCTTTTGCAAAAATGAGTTACTATTAATATTTAATATCGAAAATAGTACTATTACTATCAAAAATATCATATGATATTTGGTTACCATTAGCCCCTGGTGGTGATGGGCAAAGGTAACGATTCGCGTAATCATCAAATCTGGCAGGGTATCGACTGATACCGGTGCCGAATTGGGTGCACGACTGTACCGGTATGTGCAGGGTCTCATGAAAGGGCTCATCCAAAAAAATTAATTGACCAGCCCAAAGGGACGGATGCTGGATACGACGGCGCACATGCTCCTGCTGCTGCAGCAGGCCAAGATCAAGAACGAACATCCCAGAGACTTGTCGTTCTTACCGCTATCGTTGTCAATGTCGTGTATACTGCGGCAGCCGCCCGCAGATCTGGTGCCCCCTGGGCTGTCGCTCCACCAATTAGATCGCCTGCCACAAGCGATTTTGGAGCGTAAACTTGCGGCGATGTTGCTGGACGACCCACTGCGTGCCTTCACCTTCGTGTGTGCGCTAGTTAAGTACACTAAAGTGACACGAGAGTTGCTGAGCACCTGCCACGACCACATGAGCAACCGAGTGTCGACGGTGGAGGCCACGCAGAACGTCGTCCAAGCTGTCATTGAAGCTCTTCCCTCGTTGGATGCAGACGTTGAAGAAGACGAGGAGAAGGACGAGAAGCAAGACAGGAAGATACCGGAGAAATCGGTACAAGACGAGACGAAGACGGCTGGATACTCGCATTTTACTGAAAAGATAAAACCCAACGCGGTGGCTACAGACCCAGCAGGCATCATGCGACGAGCAATAGGTCGGGATGTGGGCGATGGCAGTGCCGTACTGGAGACCATGACGAAGTTCCCAACAGACGCTCGGATCCAGTCGCATGGTGTTCGAGCTTTGAAAGGATTGATAAGGAGCGTTGGGGATCCGGAGGAGAACAAGGTATCGGCCGAGTCCAATCCGACATCGATTTCTACCTTTGACGCCGATGTAGATGACCACCTGGGAGATCGGCATGTCGAGGATCAGAAGACGACTGAGAAGAGCTCGCGACTCATGGTGCAAATGGTGATTGACAAGATGAAGCAGTTCCCCAACTCGTTAGCTCTGCAGAGGGACGGTCTTCTGGGCTTAGCAGAGTACGCTAATCAAGCTGACGACCACATCGCTTTCATCGCTTCTAGTGGCGGCATTATTTCGCTCATTGGCGCTTTGGTCGCACTTCCTGACGACGTTTCTGCCAACATGGCCGGTCTTTCTGTACTCGCCCACCCGAAGATTGCAGGTGTGCCGAGCAGAACTGAGAAGTCCTGTATTGTATCAGTACTTTTGTTTAGGAGATTAACGCGTGAGGTCATTTCAGATGAATCTGTGGTGCGAGTTAGCCCGGAGAGTCGACGCCTCGTGCTCTCAGCAATGGAGCGATTCCCTTTGAGCGAGCAAGTGCAAGGCCTGAGCTGTCTCGCGCTAGCAAACCTGAGCTTGCGCCAAGGTACCGACGAACAGCGGGTCCTTGCACCCTGCAGAGTACTTAGAATTAACAGTGTCTGTCTGCTGTTATGGTTAAGACGCTAGTATGGTGGAGATCGTCTCGAAAGGTGGACTTGAAACTGTGGTCGAAAGCATGAAGCGCTTCAGCTCAACCGCTTTGGTCCAAGCGGCCGGCTCTTGGTTCATTGCGATCATCAGCGGAAAAAATGGTAACCAATACACTAACTCTGGTACTTCAATGTGGCTTGTCCTCTATTAAATGCTCTTATTACTGTCGAAAGATGAAATGAAGAGTGCGTGTTTGGACGCTGGGGCGCTTCCAGTGTGCGAGAAAGCGCGACTACGCTTCCCTGATGATCCGAAGGTGCAGCAACACGCTGTGCAAGCCATCCGGACGATGCTACCAGGAGAAATAATTGAAGGTGAACGTTCGTCTACGTCGGACAATTGTTCACTGCAATAAGCACAAGTAAGTAAGCTGTTTATTTCATCATTATCTCCTCCCTGTTATTAATACTGAATTAGGTATTGCTATTCTTTGCTGTTTAGCCTTACAGCTCTACGCCTGGAAGACGCCACGAGCGACGCCCTTCTCCTCTTCTTGCTGGCTGGCAAACGAGTTGAAAATCTGTTCCAGCGTCGTCTGTGAGACGCTATACTCACGGATGTGCATATCCGTCTTCACTTTCTCGACGAGCGCGAACATCTTGGAGAGCTTTACCTTGTTGTCCGACCCACATATTTTGAATCGGCAGAAGTCGTTCTGGCGCTCCATCACCAGCACGCCATCACAGCCAAACGCGTTGACAAGGTAATCGTTTAATGTGTCGAAGCGTGTTTCCTCGCCACACCACGAGCAGAAAGCCTCGGCGCGGATGAAGCCATCACGCTCCATCGCAGCAGCAAGACTGTAGCCGGTAGGGTGCGAAGGAGTGATCCGCCCCGCGAGGTCGACGTTGCCGAACGCCCGACACTTACTTTCCAGCTCCGTTTGCGTCACGTACGTGCTACCGTCGCCAAATACATGCTGAAGCAGGTACTCGAGCTCATCGGCCGTAGGCGTGTCCAGTTTGACATCAAACATCAACCCGTCTCCAAATCGAGACTTCAAGTGCTGAACACTTCCGTAGCAGCGAAGACGACCGCCAACCATGATGCCGACACGAGAGCACAACGCCTCACACTCCTCCATGCTGTGTGTTGTCAGCACAATCGTCGACTCCTTGCCACGAGTGGAGATATCGGCGATGACGTCCCACATGAATCGACGAGACACTGGATCCATACCAGTGGACGGTTCGTCCAAGAAGATGATAGCAGGACTGCCAATCATCGCGATAGCCACCGAGAGTTTGCGCTTGTTGCCGCCACTGAGACTTCCAGCCAGTTTGTTCTCAAAGTCGCCTAGATTCAACTGCTGGATCTTCTCCATGACGACGCGATCAAGCGAAGACTGGGGGACGCCCTTGATAGCCCCAAAGAGTTCCAGATGCTCGCGCACAGTGAGCAAGTCGAACAAGGCGTCAAACTGGGGGCAGTATCCGATCTGACGACGCACCTCAATCTGTTCCGTAAGAATATTAAAGCCACCAAGCGTAGCCGTGCCGCAGCTCGGAGGGACGTCGCCTGTCAGCATCTTCATGGTCGTACTCTTACCGGCGCCGTTGATACCCAAGAAGCCGAAGCACTCACCTCGCTTCAAGCCGAACGAGAGATCACGAACAGCCACTTTGCCTCCCGGGTACACCTTACGCAGCCCTACGAGCTTCACAGCGTCTCCATCAGCCCCACCGCCAGCCACACGATCCGCTTCCTTCTTGACGTCCTCATCGATAGCGATATCGCTGTCATCAATGTCGCTATTGTCTTTCTTCACCTTGGGGAAAGTTCGCGAGTAGTCGAGATACACCGCGAGTGTCATGTACACGATCGCCGTCACCAACAGATAAACCAACTCGAAGCCCATGATATCCGCGCTGAATGGGCTGATCTTCTCGTCCTTGGTGAAGCGAATGTACGTGATGTCGTTCACAACCAACTGCAGTAACCCCGTGCCCAGATTGAACAGAGGAGAGAGGCGCCAGATGAAGACAAGCACTGAATCAACGTCAGACGTCGAGCCGATCACACTCATGATGAACGACACTATCATCAGCACCACGCCGATAGCGAAATTGATCATGATCGTGTACGTCTGTGCAGCTGCGTGCTCCTCGAACAGGAACGACAGGCAGTACGTGAACGGGCAAATGGCGAGTCCGAAGAGAATGAAAAGGAGAATCACAGCCGGGAACGTGGCGGATGTACAGCTATTGCAGTCTTGGCCGGTCATGGACGACACATTGAAGACGTAGATCAACGCGAGAGCGCACACGCAGGGAACGATGTACATGGTCAGATCCCAAATGTAGTTTGACATCCAGAAAGCAGGCAACGACACGCCCGAGACGAGCTGCTGGTGCTTCGAGTTGTGCTCCGTTTGTTTCTCCTTAACCAAGAACACCACGATGGAAGCAGGGAGGAACGTGAACGCGATGCAGATGAACATGCAAGCCACAAACGCGATACCCGATCCAGAGAATGCCTTCGTGGCAGCGGTCACTGGGAGAGGATAGTTGTTCACCTTGAGACCCACAGAAGAATCCGAATCGCTCGAGGTATTGGCGGCGAAGAAGCGATAAACTGCTTGGTCCATCATCGCTTTGAAGATCGCAGACGAATGGGGAGCACTAGTGTTCGTGAACACATTGTAGCCGAGCAGGTTTTGGTCGCCATCGCCGTACACAAGATAGGCTCCGTACTGCCCCTCAACAAGATCGGCATCGTGGCCGTACCCACGGTTATAAAGCTCCTGGCCCATTGCCACACTGTAGCCGGTGTATCCGCTCGCGTTGATCGTCGGATTCGTGTAGCTCACGTCGAACACAGTGGGGGAGCTCGAGTCGAATGCTGGTTGCGAGACTGCGAGTGTTTGGGCGGCAGCTCCCGAGAAGAAGGTCGACCCCATCACCTCACTACACCAATCTCCCGTACCGGAACCAGCCTGGCAGAAGTACGGCGTCGGGGTCTCGCTCCCGGAGTATTCGTCCGTCGACAATGCCATAGATGGGTTGTCGGAAGCAAGGGCGCTTCCTTTGAGAATCCCCAACCCAGCACCGATCAGCAGAACTGGCAGCAAAGCGCTGTAAATGATCGTCTTCTTGTCACGTCGGGCGTACCGGAAGCGTTTGAGCAGCAACGCGCGCAGATGAGTGCTAAATACGGGAGTGGATGTGATGATCTCGTCGCATGGCTCATACTCGCTGGACTCGGAGTGGTTGGTTCCTACAGGATTGCCAAGTGTGTGTTGGTTGTTCTCATCACCCAACTCGGCCACCTTGATGAACACTTCTTCCAGCGTAGTTACCGATACACCGTAAGACAGAAGACCGAGTGTCTTCAACTGACGATCCATCTCGGCGAACATGGTGGCGAACTTGGACGAGCTGTGCAACGGCAGCTGGAACGCGATCTCGCTGCCGACGTTGCTGAGTAGTTGCGCGGATGGGACGAACGAGGTGACGAAGGCAGACACAGCCTTGTCATCACACTTGGCATCATCCTTCACAAGAGTCAGATTGTAGCCGGCACCAAAACGGTTTTTCAGGAACAGCGACGACCCGCAGCAGCGCAGTTCACCTTCAGCCATGATAGCGATGCGGTCGCCTAGAATGTCGGCCTCGTCCATAAAGTGCGTCGTCAGCACCATCACACGGTCATTGCGGTTGTTCAGCAGGATCTCCCACGTACTGCGACGACTGTACGGGTCCATACCTGACGTTGGTTCATCGAGGAACACCAACGAACTGTCACCCAGCAGCGACACAGCTACTGACAACTTACGCTTCATGCCACCCGACAGATCGTTGGGTCTCGAATTGCGCTTCTCGGTCAACCCAACTTCACGGATCTGCCTGTCCACCACAGCATGTAGCTCTTCATTCACGTAACCCTTAATCTGTCCGAAGAACTGGAGATGCTCCTGGACCGTAAGCTCTGGGAACAGAACGTCATGCTGGAAACAGATACCGAGCGACTTCCGTAGTTCGTCCATGTCCTCGTTGATCGACAAACCACGGTACGTTGCGTTTCCACTGGAAGGGGCAGCCATTCCCGTGAGCATGGAGATCAACGTGGTCTTACCAGCACCGTTGTGGCCCAGTAGACAGGTGATCTGATCCTTGTACATAGTGATATCAAGTCCTTTCACAGCAATCTTCTCACCTCCCGGAACTTGGAAAACCTTCTTCAATCTCTGTACTGTTAGAGCTTCTCCATTGTTCTCTTGCTCCCGGAGCTCAGCGTTCACTGGCTCAATGTTCGGATTCATATTCAGTGACACATTCTCGAGAAGAGGCCCCTGGGTGCGGGTCATAGCAGCGCGTTGGCGACGGCCTCTCCAGTACGACGGTGACACGGGGAAATACCACTTGAGCGATGTACCGTACTCCTTCGGCATCACCTTGTCGAAGTACAGTCCGATCAGAGTGTACAGGACCGTGTCGAAAGCAAACATGAAGAGTACCGTACTGAAACGAAAGTTGTTACTCGGTTCACTCACGTTAGAGAACGTGACACCTGCACCTGTCGTCTCGGCGTCAGCAAGTACCGTCACACCCAGAGCGAGACCTACGGGCGAGAAGATACAGCCGATCGTCTTGGTCGATTCGGATGTTCCATCCGAGAAACCTTGCGAAATCACATGCATGAAGAAGAAAATTAACATGCCCACGAAGGAGCCGACACGCGCCTTGTTGAAGAGTGTACTGACGAGATACGCAAGCGATAGGACAGTCATTCCAAAGAGGAAGAAAAACAGGAACGTCAGGATCACGGAACTGTTCACGAACAGTCCAGCAAGACCCGCAAGAGCTTGGACGACGGCACCAGCGAAGAGCACGACGGTGTACGTAATGTACCAGGTGATCGTGATCGTCTTCTCCGTCACACCGAGAATCTTCATAAACTCACGCAGTCGGAGCTCCTTCTCCTGTATAAACACGACCAGGATCCGCGAGATTGTAAACAGATATGCCAGCACGAAGATCACCGAGAACACATTGGACACGGTGTCATAGAACGACGAGCTCGCGAAGCTGTCGACAGGGAACGGGGTCACTGTGGAGCCCATGTAGGACTGCGGGGCTTGTCGTAATGGAGCCAGAAGTTGCTGTCTCGTGGTGTCAGGCAAGCCGGCCAACATGTTTGAGAAGGACGACTCGCCAGCGACAAGGCCAGTGTTCAAAACTTCCTGGATCAACGCGTCGTCATTCAGCGATTCTAGGAGCGTATCGTCCAGACTGGTCGAGGCGAGTGCCATCGACTGCGGTCGCTGACACTCGCCTGTAGTAGACTGGTTGGCCGAGCTCCACTCCGGCATACATGACACAAAACGAGTGACGAGTGTCTGCAGCGTCATAAAGCCCGTCACGGTGTAGCGTGAGTAGTAATCCGTGTTAATTTTCGTCTGGAACGGGTCCGTGTCTCTCACGGAACCGCTCGTTCCCGGCACACGACCAACAGAGTCACCAAGCGTTGAGTTTAATCGCAGCGAGTACTCGATAGACGCGAACGACCCGATGTCGTCGCCAAGCGGGACTGAGTCAAACACGATACCGGCGTAGATACGCGGGTTCCTAATGCCCTTTCCGTAGTCGTCGCTCTTCACGTAGTCCGTCAACGCGTCGTTTGTGTCAAAGAACATGACGCTCTCTAGGAACGATGGAACGGTCAACGTCGAGTTTATCAAGTCCAAGCGCGGATACCACAGGTCCATGACCGATGCGAAATAGTTGCGAGTGAAGGCATTATCCGGGGCAATGCCGATCTTGTACGGCGACACCTTGTCAGCACATTCGGTCGGTACACGGTAGGGCGACGAGGTGTTGGTCTCAACGAGTCCGCCGGTTATGACACCACTCGAACACGTCGCCTGGTTTGCTGTCGATAGTTCGTCGAGACGGATTGCGTCGTCCACCGACTGCACGCCGAGCTTGAGGATTAGTCCGGTCATGGATGACTCGTGCAATGCGAACTTGGGCATATCAGCGCTCACCCACTCGACGGTTTGTCCGGACGGTTGGAACAGGTTGTAGCTCGTCCCGATAGCTGCGTCGCCGGCGGACGCGGTTGTATCACTCCATCCAGATGGCACATCCACAGTCGTTGTCGTGCTCTTGAGTACGCCCAGAAGGATGATGAATAGTACGGGTACCAGGATCTCACACGCGGTGGCCATGGGGTGGCGTCTTTTAATTAGCCAGTTCTTCCACAGTAGCGCCCGGATAAACGTCCAAGCCGTGCGTCGCTCTGCCAGTTTGGTCATGTTGGTGTCGAGCTTGACCTTGGCCGGCAGCATGTCGTGGTGCGATTTGAAAGCGCAAACGGTTGGGGAGGTCGATATGACTTACACCTGGGTGTTTAATAGATATTAATACTTGTTGTGTGATGAACGGAGTGTGCTCAAGACGTCGGATTGAGGAATGGCAAAACGATATTGATTCGGAGCAGTGGCAATCACTGCGCACGAAACGATTATCGATGATGTTTTCTGTCAAAGCCAGGCCTTTTTATGGAGGGTCATCAAATCTGACACACGAACAGGGGCTAATGGTAACCAAATATCATATGATATTTTTGATAGTAATAGTACTATTTTCGATATTAAATATTAATAGTAACTCATTTTTGCAAAAGCTAACATAATATTTTTATATTAGCTCGGAGAACTGAAAAATATTAGATACTACATGATATTTTATGATATTTTCCCACTTAAGTACGTTTCTTGCCAGCTTACCTCTGTGAACCGAGCGGAGCCAAATAACTTTTTCGATCAGGTTCTAGAAAAGCAGTAGGCTTTAAGACTGACGAGTATTTGCTCTAGTATTTCACTGTGACACAGACAAAGGCGATCGAGATGGAAAACTGCAAACGCTTGCAGCTGTTTAACGTTGATAGAGCGAAATCAAGACATTTGTTCTTGTTCTCTTCCGATCTCCTCGTCGACATCGTGCGTCTAATAAACCTGCTGCCTGTGGCGCTAGATTAATGCGCTCAGCAGTGCCAACACACAACGCCAACCTTGCCGTCACTCACAATTGTCCCGGTACTCACGGTTGATTAGTAATACTTCAGCTAGTCGAGCGTTAACGACATCTGATTAGTTAATGTAGCCCGATTACGCAATCATTGAAAAATATAATATCGTATTAACTAATATTAAGTTGATATTTAATAATATCATATTGTCTCAAAAGAAAATATTAGGTGATATTTTTTATATTAACTGGTCTACAGGTGATATTTTCACAATATTAACTTCACCGATTTTGGAGTTACCATTAACCCCTGCACACGAAGCGGTAATCGAGAAAATCCACATGGGCAATCATGGAGGCTCCATTGTTTGGTACGGCTCAGGTTTTAATATTACCGGTGCCACTTTAGGTAGAGGCGTCCATGATTGACGCGGACTAAATTTTTAGCAACGCTATTTTATTTCAATTATATGATACCTACGTGCTATCGATACGTGAGCAGCGTAGCTCAACTGGTATGTAGGATAGTAGTCATTTTGTAACGGGGTACGTAGCCCCAAGTGTACCCCTAGTTAAATGAAGTATGACACGTCACACTTCGAGATATATGGTACATGGTACCAGGGTCGCTCGAGGCCAACCATTGGCTGATAACATTGCTTTTCTATAGGTGACTTATAGTTTGTAAATTTTACTTAAGCTTAGCCTACTACAAATACTGTAGAACATTTGTGCATCCAGACGTTTTGTACATCAGGACACTATTATCGGCCAATCGTAGTGATACAGAAATTAGAAAAACCTCACCATTGACCATTTGTTTAAACGGACAGGCCTATTTTTATTCATAAAGGGTTGCAGAAAAATCGAGAGGGCGCGCAAAACCGATTCAACGCTGGTCCTCAACATGGCGCGCGGCAGGAAGAGAACCCCATGTGGTCGTGGTCGTCGGGCGAATCAATACTCTCGTGAATGTGAAAGCTACACTAAGAAGCTAGCCGTCATAGACTTTTTAAAAGACAACAATATGCAAGAAACTCTCGACAAATTCTACAGCCATCTTATTTCGTCCAAAAGGGAGTCCAAGCGTAAGCGCATATATGAATGGGAGAAAATCGAGGGCACATATTGAAGCCATGGTTGCGTGCTCAGCCACTGCGAATCTAAAGTCGGCTAGAAAAAAAGGAACAGCAACAACTTTGTCTCCTACCGCGGAAGAAGGTTTAGTGGAGTGGGTCAACTCAATGCGGGGTGAAGGTGTTCCTGTCTCGAGACTTATGCTGCAGCTACAAGCTTTGCAGATCGCTAAAGACATCGGCGTGCCAGATGGTATTTTCGAGGGACGATGGAGCTGGCAGCAAGGATTCCTCTCGCGTCACGGACTTTCACTGCGAGCTAAAACTCGCCAAGGGCAGAAATCTCCTGCCGCAATGGAAGAAGCCGCTCAGGCGTTCTGGCAGGAAGTGGAAGACACGAAGCGTGAACTTGGTGTCAATAAAGTCTACAATGCTGACCAAAGTGGGATATTATTCGAATATTTACCGAAACAAACAATCAGTAAGAAGGGTGCAAAGACAGTCTAGGTAAGGTGTGGAGGAAAGGACAAGGAACGCTTCACCGGTATGTTCCTGGCTTATTCTACGGGGAAGCAGTACGATACATTCTACGTAGTGAAAACCGAGCCTTCAAAAATCCCAGAGAAAGCTGCATATAACTACATCGCCCAGCACGGCTTTGACGATAAGCTTTGGCCAGCAATGAAGGACGCTCAAACACAGCTTGGTGTGCAAATCTATGGCAACAGCTCTGCTTGGTGGAACGCCGACCTTTCTGTCGCATTTCTGGACTACCATTTTGCCAGCAGAGACGAAGCAGAACCAATTCTTTTGCTTTGGGATGACTTCTCGGCACATTGGACCGATGAAGTCAAAAAGCATGCAACGTTGCTCAACGTTCATCTACTTAAGGTTCCCCCTGGACTTACTTCAGTATGCCAACCAGCAGACATTTCGTGGTTCCGTCCTCTTAAGCAGCGCTTACGAAGGCAATGGGTGAACTTTTATCACAGCAATTGAATGATTACTCCGCTGACGGCTCCCATGGGAAATTCGAGCTTCAGCCTCCTTCAAGACGAGAAGCAGTGACTTGGGCAACGACTGCATGGAAGCAGTTAGGCGAAGTTGTTATCAAGAGTGGGTTTAACCCGCATACAAAACGAGCTATGACTGAATTTGCCGAAAACGATGTTATTGAGCAGATGGAGAGTTTGCAGTTGATTGACGACGCTGTAACAGTTTGCGACGACGACGATGTTGTGGAGCACTGTCTTGATGCATCAGATGGTAACCCATCCAGCATCAATTGATAGATGTGCAAGCTGCATACATACATAAACGTAATCTTGCCTACCTATAAGGTTTTTCATTTTGTATGCAATTTGGTCTGTCCGGAAGCACAAATGTTCTACAGTATATTCAGCTTACAGCTTACCTTAAATTGGTCACTTCGCTCCCTTAGGCAAAAGGAACCTGTGATCTGTCGTTCACTAAGAGTTTGTATACTCTCGGAAGCCAACTTCCTCTAGCGCAAGGTGCTGTGTGACCCCGTCACACTAAGTAGCACTTGTAGTCAATCCACGAAAACGCGCCTGAACGTCTCTGATGTTCGTCGTCATGGCTAGGAACGACTTCTCCCATCTGAACGACTCACAGTTTGAGTCAGTTCGGAAGATGGCTGGCATCTTCGGGATGGAGGACCTGCGGAGCCTGGTGACGTCAACGCCGGCCGATCAGCTCGAGCGTGTCAATGCGCTTGACGCTTACGAGCAGGGGCTCATCGCACATGTGCGAGAAAACCTGCAGGCTCCGGCGGCGGAAACAAGTCCGTCGCATACGAACTGAAGGTGAAGTCGTATGAAGGTAAGGGGGGTGAGAACCTTCACTTTTGGGTTCGAGAGGTAGAGCTCGCGATGGACGTAGCTCTGATCTCCACCGGGCAACTCCGCGTTGCTTTTGCGCTCTCCAACCTTCGCGGTCGTGCTAAGAGTTGAGTGTACACGCGGAAGATGAAAATCGCCTGGATGTTTCGCATCCTGGGCCCAGCTTTGCGAGCAGCTTCGAGCCGCGTTCCTTCCGATGAGCTACGGGTACCGCCAGCATTCGCGCTTCCTCGCATGTAAGCAAAGAAGGCGTGAGCTGTACGAGTACATCCAAGAGATGCAGGAGCTCACAGCGTCCATCGTGGGCAACCCATTAAACGAACACACCATGTGAATGTGTTCATGGACGGCCTTCGAGTGGGACCGGCGCGCACTCAGTTCCGGGTGCAGTTAATGCACCTCGAACGGGCGATTCAAGTGGCTCTTCAAGAAGAATACAGCCATCGCCAGGCGCGTACGCCGGCCTCAGCGTGGCCTGGGAGCTCCTTGTCGGCTCCCGGTCGAACAAGCCCCAACGGACCAGTTCCCATGGAGCTCGGGTCCGCCGAGGAGCGCGACATTCGCTGCTTCGGCTGCGGGAAGCTGGGCCACTTCAAGTGCGACTACCCCGTGGAGAGACACCGCAGGCGGACTTTCCCCTAGCCCGTCCTCAGGGTCGCTGGCAGAAGCCAGGATTCCGGGGACAGGGAAACGCCGGGAACCAGTAGGGGCGGGGCGCCCTACTGGGGAAGAACTAAGTCTTCGTGATGGGTGCGCGGGTGGCGCATACCACGGGGACTTAGCCCCTGAGAGTCTTCGCACTCTCGAATCGGCGAAGAGCAGCGGCGGGCTGCTCGTAGTACACATATGTGTACGGGGATACGATTACCCCTTTAGAATCTTGATCGATTCTGGGGCGTCGAAGAATTTCGCACGCCGCCAGACGGTTGCTTACAATAGCAACAAGCTGTCCGATGCTTTGAGAGAAAACCAATACAACGAGACGGTGTAAGTGTGTCCGATGCTTTGAGAGATAACAAGGGCAGCGGGACGGTGTCAGTGCGACTGGCCGACGGGAAGGTCGTCACTGAAAGGGCTCGGGAAATACCGTAAGCTATAGTACGGCTTTCAAACAGAGTCCGTAATAAGGCAGAGACAATAGCTATTTTTTGAGAAATACCCACTGTATTGATGTCCAGCGCACCACGTAGAGCGTACATCTACCTACATTTGCTGGAACACTTCTTGCACGGTCGTCACGTCCCAGTAGGACCGATTGGCTCGCAGAAACATCAGCATCTCGAAGTTGACCGGCAGGAGAGACGCTCGCTCTGGAGAAAGCACCAGTTTCGCCTGCAAGAAGAGCCGCTCACAGCGATTGCTGGTGGGCGGCAACTTCTCCAAGAGCTGGTAATATTTGGACGGCCTCTGGGCAACTGCGCTTGCACGCTTCGCCCTCAACACCGCCGTCGCAAAGTCCTCTTCTTCCTCAGTTTTCTCCTCCCCGTTGTCGTCGTCATTCTTGCGCTTTCTTCCCGTGAGGCTTGGGACGGCTGTCACCTCAAAGCGTTTGATGGCCTTGCGCTCTTTCATCGTCAGACTACCTGTTTCTCCGTTAATAACCTGTATTATAACAAAATATAATAATTAGTGTTTGCAGACAGTAAACGGCGAACAGAGCCACGTAATGCTCCAAAAAGCACGTTCAACCATCAAACATGATCCCAAATGGCCCGTCCAGCTCGGCGCTGATCTTCGTCTCAACAGCAGCCACTACCTTGCCGATGTAAACCTTAAGCGGCTTCGAGCAAACAGGCTTGAGCTTCGACATGCTGCGAGTAAGTCGATCATCGACCTCACTGAGAGGCATGTTGCGGTCGACGACCCACTCAATCTAGCTGTACATGTTGGAAGCCGTTGGGTTGACGAGCCCACAGGCTGTCAGTGAGCCAGCCTGTCTGCGCTGGTGCGCGTCGTAGTCGGCGTGGTAGCCAGGGTGCTTGCCCTTGAGGTGGCCAACCAGATTGGCGTAGCCACTTGAGGGTAGCTGTTTACGCTGCGTGCCACAGTAGTTGCAGGTAAAGTAGTTTTCGGCATCAGCCACGTAGAAAAACCAGCAGAGCTCGCGGTTCGAGACAGAGGTCATGCTTGAGCTTCTTGTACTTGATAAACAAAAGGAAAATGAGTTCTTGGATTGAGAGGCTTGCATAGTATGCTCTGCGAAGGTAGTGTTTTGTGCGTGTGTTGTGGGCCATTCAAACGTTTGCCTACTGCGGTTAAGCGAACCGGCCCGTTAATAGTGCACTGGCCAACCGGTAGTAATAATTTTTAAATAAAATCAATAATACTACCCGATATCAGTTTGCAATAGTTAAAAATTTAATACTTTCAATACGAATAGTATTGGTACGGAATTATTTTCTTCCGAGCACTGGACAGTGACTCACTGTCCCCAACGTCCAGGTGGATCTGACCGTCAAGTTTGAAGACTTCGACAGCCCCGACCAATTTACTGTTCTCGACATGGATCCGTATGATATGATCCTCTGCATCCCCTGGCTCGAGAAGCACGAGCCCCGGATCGACTGGTGAGGCAAGGCAATCGGTGCCAGCCGCCCTGCAAAGTCCGACAGAGCATTGGCGAGTCATGTTCCCACCTCTGTCAGGACCCGGGGCGCCCGCAAGGGCTGCCAGGGTACCAACGCATCCAGCAGGTGCTTGGGCGTCGTCGACGTATATGACGACTCCGAGGATGCTTCGATGGTAGCGGCGCTAGGAGGCGCTGGTCAAGTGGGTAACTCAGGTCCACAAGCGGGTAACATAGTTCTGCAGACAGCTGCAGCTGTCATGAGCGCTGGTAATAGCGTGTACAAGGTGGGTAACAGAGTTCTACACACGGTCGTCCAGAACCTTAACTGAAGAGAAAGACGTCGGATACGCTTCCTGTGTGGGTAACACAGTACCACACGAGGTCGCCCATACCATAACTGAAGAGAAAGACGCGGGGTGCGCTTCCTGTGTGGGTAACATAGTACCACACGAGGCCTCGAGTGCCTCGGATGTCGGCATCACGACATCCCCAGACGTGGATAGCGAAGTTTCAAGTCACGGTCGCCTTCGACGACGACACCGCCGCCGCCGCCGAGAGTCGGTTCTGAACCTCGTTCAGATCGACGTCACTTCAAGCGACTTGGAGTCTTGGTATGAAAACTCGCCCCCCGCAAAATAACTTCGAGCTCGTCCGTCTCTACCATAGGCTTTTGCCGTCCAACACATTGTTTTTGCCTTTCACGCCTAAGAACAGCCTCCCCCCTGTAATGAGCCTACTAAGCTCATTACTTCGGCTTACACGTTAGCGCACGTGTATGAGGAAGCGTAAGTTGCGTTCCACTTAGATTAAGAAAACGTCCGCGCAAGAGTCTGCTCCGGCAGACTCTGTTACGTCTGTGCCTGCACCTGCAGGCACCACCACTTCTGTGTCCTCGCAAGCGAACACGCCCGCGACAGAAGATAATCTTTCTGTAGCTCAACATAAAGCTATGCTTAAGCGAAAACGCGCACACGCAACGACTAATAAATCGTCAGTCGTCATGTAGGGCTCGTCCGTTATGTCTACTGATGGAGACATAGCCATTGATTATACGTCTGACATTGTCGACTCTAAGTGGACCAAACCAACGCCCGATCTCCCTGTTGGGTCACGACGAGGCCATGACGGTGATCTGGACGCTCCTGAATCGAATCCTTCGTTTGGTCAACCCCAGGTTGACCATGGATCTCGCGTTCTGCACGATCGTTGCGTCGCTCAAAACCAATCCCAGAGCGCAGAGCTCGCTGCCCTGCAAAAGGATCTGCGCCTGCAGAAGGCGAAGCTCTATGCGGCTGCTGAGACCGCTTCGAACATCCAATTTGCACTTGTATCGAAGCTAAGGCGCGTGCGCGACCGCGTCGTCGCGCTCGAGAAGCTGGATCACGCCGATTTGTCGTCCTCGAGCCATCAAGACTAGATGACTTGTGTTGCTCGTAAGCCTTCAGTCGCGCGTCGTAAAATGTTCAGCGTAAACGCGTTTTTATGCCGTTCAATCACCGCGAACGGACCGATGAAGCGCGGAGCAAGCTTGCTTGCGTCGGAATCAGAACTGCATGTCGTAGCAGGTTCCCAACAGAACTAATAAACCCTTTTTGAATTCATTTGTGTTTCCTCTGCCGGCATTTACTGCGTTCAGCTTCTGTCTGTCTACATAAGCTGCTATTGCTTCTGTCTGTCTACAGAAGCTGCTATTGCTTCTTGACCAACGTCCAGCGATTGCGTGCTGAATGACTTATTCAGCACGGCTTCCTTCTCCGCCGCAGGTCCGGCCTGCGCGCTGTCTGTGCCCCGCACAGACGTCTACGTGTTCGCTGTGTATGTAACCTTCACAGTCATGGTGTTCTTGGTCCTGAACTCGCTCCTGGGACGAGACGCATGTCTTCGCGTCGTCACCGCTGATACTACGTCGGTATCAGTGTTCTTTTGCGGTTGTTTCGACGCAACCGTAGATCTAAGGAGGAACCCACCGTTCCGAGCAAGCTGGGAAGGCGTGGATGCTGCATGGCATTCACGTAAAACGGTGTATGCCCCTGTCGAGGTATGAACCGAGCTGTTGATGGCAAACTTTGGAGCAGTCGCTCCACTGCGGTAACGAGTGTGCGTAGCTGTTCAGCGTCACCGAGCGCGTAAATTGCGCGCTCGGTTTGACCATCCGTCTGCGGATGATCTGCTGTCGACATCGACATATGTGCTGTAAAGCGTGGATCACGGTCCGACACAATGTGGGCGGCATTTCATGGTGTCGGAACACCATGTCAGCAAACAGTCATGCAGTCTGCACGGCCGTGACTTCAGACGGTACTGCAGCAAGATGAACCTTCTTGCTGAATCAGTCAACAAAGTTCACAACACCAGTCCTCCGCCTGTTGTCTGGCAGAAGACCGAAAACAAAGTCCATAGAAATGAACTGCCAACGCTCCGATGGCGTCGGTGGTGATTGTAGTGGAGTCTGCGAATGCACAGCAGGCTTCAGGGGCTAGCACACTACGCAAGCACGTACGTAATTGCGCACCCACTTGTACTGGTGGTTCAAGTAGAAGTTTCTCGTGAGAAGAGTGTATGTCTTCTCACGGCCCGGATGGCCTGCCGTAGGGGTATCGTCATATTTGTACATGATCCACATACGCAGATCATAATCAATCGGCACGACGATGCGACCCCCATCGTCGTCCACTGCGCTGTAAAGCAGCCGTCCTTCGTGTACACTATATCAGTGTGCACGAGCTCGCAGATGTGGCGACGGCTTCCGACGTGACATGTCGGAAGGTGCTAAGACATAGTCTAGCAGTTGTTTCGCGTCTGCGTCACTCGCATACGTGTTCTTCACGTTGTCGATCAATGTCGACGACGGAATACTTACTCGCTCGACGCCAATTCGATTGACGTCGGTTGTCTTAACAGCGTAATCAGGTCGACGCGACAACGCGTCGGCCACCACATTCACCTTCCAGGTTTGTACCCAACCTGGAAGTCATACTCCGCAAAGAATGATAACCATATCGCCATTCGTCGCGAGATGTGCTTAGGCTTCGCTGCCGTCCGCTGTAAAGCGTGGTCTGTGTAGACCGCGATCGGTCTACTCCCAAGTGAATACACTCGGAACTTCGCGAGTGTATACTTTATGACAGGGAGCTCCTGGTCATGTACAGGGTAGTTACGCTTAGCTAGCTTCAACGGACGTGACTGGTAGTGGACTACACGATCACGGCCTTCGTGATTGTGCTGCGTCAACGCGCATCCGATCACAAAATCGGACGCGTCACACACGATGTGGAATGGACAATCTTAGTCATCCACTACCAAGATCAGCGCCTCAGTCAAGCGACCCGCTCCCGATAGACTGGCCATGCCACCGAGAGGCAACCCCATCGCCCGGATCCATCTCTGCCGCCAAGCGGCGGACCCTATCGGGTGTGGTTCCAGGCGCCCAGGGATGCCGGCTGAACGCCGCAACCAGGCCACCTTACGCCGGGCCGGCCACCGGCCCATCGCCGGAGACCACCTCTCTCCTGCACACGCAGAGCTCTGAGCGACTTTGGCTGTGGGAACACATCCGTTTCGCCGCCCTGGAAACTGCTTTCCGGCGCGCCGGCGTGCCGCTCCACCGTCCGGCGGAGCCACTACCGGTATGACAGCCAACAAGCTGAACACAACACTACATGCCTCCATGTCGTCTTGTGTCCGGCGGGCTCGACCGTCGCTTCCAGAGCTCGTCAAACCCGTCCGCGGATATTCCATCGACGATTACCGCCCCAACAAGGATTTCGTCCCCGCAGTACTACGCCACACGGGCCACTACTATGCCCATATCGCCAGCGCCTGCGCATCGCGACCGAGAAGGGTCGTGCGCGGCTCCTTCGTCCATTACTTGTTTAATGGTATCTCCCTCGGAATCGTCCGTCGGCATCGACGCCCTGTGCAAGAACATTCGGAGGTTTTTAAGCGTTCCCAGAGGTGGTTATGATGGACGCAACACTAATGACGCCCACTATAAGCTGTTCAGCTTCATGATCTCCGACGTATTTGGTCATGTAAGTACATGTGCTTCCGTTGCGAAGGTGACTCCTGTATACCTGTTGCCTAACGTTTTTGTGACTTCTTGAGTCTGTTTTGCTGTGTAGTATATTGTGTGGCAGTGTGACTGCATTGTGACTATTGTGCGGTGGTGTGACTGGATTGTGACTAGTGTGTGCCGGTGTGATTAAAAAAGGGACAGTATGTGCAGCATGCGCTGATGGAAAATGAGAGTACTGAATGTCTTACTAACGTGATGACTTTATTTAAGTCATTCAACCCAACGTGGGAGCAAATTTGGGTCATCATCGTGGACAAAGATATTCGGGAGATATCGCTGCTGCGTGGTGCCTTTCCTGGTGCTAGAATTCTGCTGTGTGTGTTTCACGTCGTGAAGTATCTTCGAACCGAAGTGGCGAAGCAGGATTATGGTGAGCTGGATCGTGACAAAGTTGAAGATGATGTACACATGATGTTGAGTGCACATACCGAGGCTGAATACGATCGCGGTAGAACATATTTGTTCTACGTTGTGGAAGGGAAGCAAATTTTACAAGCTAAGAAATCCCAGAGCCTGAACATGCAGTTTTGAAGTATTTTCATGCAAACGGGCACCAGTGTAGAGAGATGTGGAGCGGGTTTGAACGTGTAGACGCTCCCCATTTAGGCAATGCTACTAACAATCGGCTCGGATCTACTTAGCAGCAAAGATAACGTTGGACCTTGCCAACACTGTCCTAAATAAACTGGTTAGTCTGGAAGCAGCTTGGAGCCATTTGAAAGACGTACTGAAGCCAACCATGATGCTCGACGAGTGTGTCAATACATTGTTATTTTTGCAGTCAATCGCAGCAATGGAGTTTACAAAGTGGATGACGGATGTTGGATACATGCGTCATAGTGGCGCAGACGCTGAATTGGAGACGTTGGCGAAAGAGGCTAGCCAACACGCGTATGGAGAAACAATCCCGCGTCGTAAACGATCGAAAGACGTAGTATAACATCGTTCAGCTGCAAGACCACGTGTTTGAACTGACATCACTGGCCCAACCTGATCACAAACATCATGTTGACACAAATGTACGTATCTTACGTATAATAACTTGGGTTAATTTGACATTTCACTTAAAGTTTTGATTTCATAGGCCTACAGATGCTCGTGTACTTTCATGAGAGCGGAGCTATTACCCTATTCGCCACATCATCTATTGACTTTAAATTAACACCTCAAACACTAACGGGGTTTAACCCTCAGCAGCAGAAGAGGCACTATGACGAATGCGAAAGCATAATCAAAGCTCTGTTCGAAGTGACCGCGAGCGCCATGGTCACGAAGCGAGAAGAAATTTTGGAGCAACTGGATATTCACTGGTGCGGCCCGCTAGTGCTTCTTTTTTCGAGTGCGCTGTGCGAGGAATAGTCTTACCAACCTCGCCCTCCAATGGCCTTCTACGCTACATTCGAATGCGGTGTTTACTGAAGACACTACATGTTTAGAAATACTTTGCAAAAAAAACACTTGAAAATGGCCGAGTTTTACTTCCCCTTGCTTCTTTATTATTGCTTCGACAGTAGGTCAGGTTGATGTAGAAGAAGAGACGACAATGACGTTCATTTGCCACTACTGGCAGATCTGGTTTCACTTCTGGTTGGGCTGCGCACGATGGGCATGGTCTCGAGCGTGATGGAGCCCGTGAAGGTCGTTACCAGGCGTGTGTTGCTGGTCGTGGTGTTTACCGGCAGGGTGTATATGGTTATGATGCCCGATAATTTGGGTCGGTGGATGGTCGGCAACATTTTTTTTATGGTTACGAGGTTGGTGAGCGCTATGGAGTTCGTGACAGCTCCTCCGCCGTTGTAGCATCTCAAAAGTACAAGTTCTTCTTACATTCCAGTAGCACTCCTGTCCAGTTACATTTGAGCGACATTTTCGCAGCTTAGCTCCTGCTATATTTAGTGAAATCTATTGAGGCTATCCTACGTAATTTACGCCTGGCGTACCCCTATCAGGGGTTGGTAGTCTTTTTGAAAAAATTCTTGTGAGAAATACTACTGCTTTCAGTACTACAGTAATGCTCATATGAATACCTGGTTGTATTGTATTCACTTTGGGTAGTAGGAATACTCCCTCATTTCGGTACTATATTTCATTGCAAGAACTATTTTCCAGGGAACTCTGATTGAGCAAGGCATCCCTCATTTGACAATTTTCGAGTGAGTGGCTCTCGGTCAGCAATGGGGCGGTGTGTGACGATCGCAATTCGTGTCATTCGACAATAAACGCAGAGCAACCACGTCTTTACCTAACACGCCAAGTATGGGGTGCTCGGTGGAGGGCTGCCAGGAAGGCGATAGCCTCGTGACTGATCCGTGTAGCGTCTGCTAAAAGCCAACTCACCACATGTGCGCTATTGGGGTCTTTGAAGACGCTGATTCGGCGCTGAATGAGAGGTGTCACGGTTGTTTCCGCCCGATATTTAACGAGCTCGTACTTGCTTGTATTATATTGCAGGTTTTGTAGCCAAGGATGTGTTCAAGTTGTGCATCCAACCGCTGCAACACAGGCGCTACCAACGCGGCAATCCACAAACATTTGGACGGAATCCGACTACCCTCGCCAGACCACTTTGCGAACATACTGCTGAACGTGCTGTAAAGAGACGCAAAACCGTTGTCGATGATGTAAAGAAGAAAGCTGCCCCGGTGGGGTCGAAGTCAGGACAGAAAAAGATGGCTCCAACGACCGTGTCCAAGACGCCTGCCATCCTCGAGGCCTCACAGGATACCGAGGCAGCACCACCGACTTCTGAGCTAGGTGTCCCCCTCACGGTGAAGCATTCGAGGAGGTCAGGCTCACGGACGATGTTTGGGATCCCATTCACACGCTGGGGACTCTTTACAAGAAGCAGAACCCGTGGAAGCCGTCTGTGGGAAAGTATCATAACATTTGTCTACGGTGCTGCCAAGTGATCAAATCCTGAGCCAAAAACGAATCGGTTTAGTTGGGAGGAAGCCCTGCGCAACACGAGGAGCGCAATCAACGCAAAGGATCGCATCAAGTCCGAGCACGCTGACCATCCGCTAGCAGCCTTAGCAGAACAGAGTGCAACTGAAAAATCAAAGGCGGACGTCATGGATGCAGAAGCGGTGTTGAACCTGACTCGGGAACCAGACAGCGCGGCTATTACTCCAGAGACTACAGCGACTACTGGTACGGCAACAACTAGTACTACCATTAGGGCTGGTGTAGTACCGGCAGCAACGGCTTCACCACGGTTCTTTGGAGCGAACGAGAAGTGTGGTGCTGGAAATCCCACGTGAACTCTAGCTACAAATGTAGTTAGGACGCTCCCACAACAATACGTCTATTAGGATAGTAAACGATCGTTCGGGCGGACCTGAAGACCCCAGTTCTGCCCTTGCACCGGGACAAAGTGGACCTTGTAAACTACTTCTATAGGCCAACCAGTAAAAATAAGAACACGCTACTAGCACGAGCAAAGCTAGCAGGTGTTTTGAATCCTCGTGGTCCCAACAGCGAAAGGGTACCAGGCACGAATAAGCCTTTTACGAGATCACCGAGTGTTCAACGCTCGGTTGGAAGAATAAAAGGGAGGCAATTCAAGCACTCCCAGTCGTGCAAATAGGCAACAAGAAGCCGTCACGTAAAACCTCCCGATAACAATCGGCCAATACACAAAGTCTCTTGGCCTTGCCGGATGAACCCTCGCTACAGATCTTCGAGCTCACCGACAGGCATAACACACTCAAACAAGCTTGACCTGACGCTTACCTTGAAGCCGGACGTCGCTCTGTGTGCTTGAGTGGAAATTCTGTTCTGTATTTAAGCTTACCCTTTCGGGTCTATTCCTAATAAGAAGTCCTAATCAAGTATACAAATATCAAGTGAACAATGATCCGTTATGGATCTTCTGGCATGCCAAGCGTCGTCTGCACCGTCGCATGAGCATCTTTAACGGTCCGCGCTCTGTCCCAGACGGTGAACGTGCCTTCCAAGGGTCGCTGAGTCTTCCGCGAACTCATCCAACCGCCGCTGAGGGTTCGTACCGTAGACGCTCCGCTGAATGCGAATCCGGCCCAGTCCATTATTAATAATAAGGACTGTTAACGGTGTAGAGGTGTTGGAACGAAGCTTGGGGCTGAACGGAGTGACTTCTGCACTTGGTGCGGAGACCGGAGTGAAGGCACTTGAGCGGAAGAAGGAAGATTCGAAAGTGATTGATTTATCGGGGCTTACACTGTCCTCACTACCTAGGTCATCCAATCATTCTACTCATCCAATCATTCTGTACTCGTCCAATCATTCTACTCGTCCAATCATGGGTGGCATAAACAGCGTACCATAATCACAGCGGGATCGTATTGACCGGTTCAGGTTGACCGGTTAATGGGTACAACTGGTACACAGTACCAAGACCAGCAACCCTCAATACGCCTTCTCAATGCGAACACGCGTGGATGCCGAGAGCAGCTGCTAGGTCCATGTGACGTGGCCCTGGGAGCGCCTTCGTCATGATGTCAGCCAGCATCACAGAAGTCTCGCAATACTCGAGCATGACTTCACCACGCTTGACTTCATCGCGGATGTGGTGGTACTTGATGTCGATGTGCTTGGCGCGGCCGTGGTTCACAGGATTCTTCGTCATCTTGATGCACGACTGGTTGTCTTCTTGGATTTTGAGGTCGGGTCCAGTCTCATTAGCAGCCGCTAAGATCTCGCATAGTAGGCGATGAATCCACTTGCCTTCTTGAATTGCCAGACTGAGCGCGATGTACTCCGCTTCGCTCGTAGACAGCGAAACACTTGACTGCTTCTTGCTGCCCTATCTCACTGGCGCACCCATCAGCATGAGCGTGTAGCCGGAAGTCGACTTGCGGTCCGCGAGGTCACCAGCCCAGTCTGCGTCAGAGTATCCGCGAAAGTCGATGTTGTTACCCGGCTTGTAGCAGATTCCATGCGTCTTGGTGCCTTGCAGGTAGCGAAAGATACGCTTGACCGCAACCCAGTGTTCTTCTTGGGGATTCTCCACGAAGCGCGACACATAGCCCACCGCGTACGCAATATCTGGACGCGTCGCGGTCATCAGGTGCATTAGTGCACCAACAGCTTCGCGAAACGGAGCTTGTACCTTGGTCGCCGCGTCGCTTGGAACCAGGCGAGTGCTTATATCCACCGGACTCACCACAGCCTTGCACTCGTCCATACCAAAGCGCTTCAGGATGTCATCCACATAACGCCGTTGGCTCATCGTCACGCTGCCGTCTGGACCGTCTACCAATTCGACCCCAAGGACGAACACACACTTGCCGCTGTCAGTCATTTCGAAGCGTGTCTTGAGGTCGTTCTTCGTGCGTGAGATCAGCTCGGGTGAGCTTCCGGTGACCGGGACATCGTCGACGTAGACCAGTATGAGTACACAGTGGCCATCAACAACTTTGATGTAGAGGCACGGGTCAAAGGCCGAAACTTGAAAGCCGATAGAGCATACGAACACGTCGAAGGTCTCGTTCCACACGCGCGAAGCTTGTTTTAGACCGTAAGTGGCCTTCACCAATTCCAGGCAGTCGAAGTCACCGTCGAGCTCGACACCTTCGGGAACCACGCAAAACACGATCTCCCTCATCACGCCGTACAGGAATGCCGTCACCACGTCTAGCTGGTCTAGCGGCCAGCCAAAGTACTTGGCCAAAGCGATCACCATGCGCAACGTCACGTACTTGACAGCCGGCGAGAACGTCTCAGTGTAGTCGATGCCGTACTTTTGCTTGAAGCCCTTGGCCACGAGGCGTGCCTTGTACTTCTCGATCGATCCGTCCGCTTTGCGCTTGACCTTGAACACCCACTTGGTACCAATGGCGCGTTGTCCATTCGGCAACTTAGCAGCACGGAACGCTCCTCGAAGTCGCATCGACTTGAGCTCAGCACGAATTGCTTGGCGCCATGCACTTGGTCGGGGCCGTTCACCGCTTCTTGGAAAGTCGCCGGCTCCGATAAATCCACCGCAGCTTCGACTGCGTTGGCACTTGCACGCCAAAACACGGGGGGAGTCGATTCTTCATCTTGATCTCCAGCTTTTTCTTCTTAGTTTACGTCTGCTCGACGTGAAGACGAATTGGTCGGCGCACTTGCTTCTTCCAGTCCGGGTCGATGACGCGTAGCTCGCGGTCTTGTGGCAGATTCATCTTCGTCACTCGGGCGGCTCTTGCGCCTCCCCGCCTGCCTGTGCTCCGTCTGACGCGAACCGTCATTGTCGATGTCGAGAGATTCGAAGTCCAGGTCGTCGACGTCTTCATCGGAAATTGGTTCTAAAAATCCAAAGGTCGATTCATCGAAGTTGACATCGCGACTGATAATCACCTGGTTCGCCTCGATGTCATAAAGTCGATACGCCTTGGATACTTCTTCGTAGCCCAGGAACAATCCGGCGCGAGCCTTCGGATCCCACTTGAGCCGTTTCTCCATCAGAGCTAAGATGAAAGCTCGACAGCCGAAGACGCGCATGTGTTTCACACTCGGCGCGGACTTGTACACAATCTCGAACGGAGTCTTGTACTCGATCTTTGGTGACGGCTGGCGGTTCTTCACGTAGATGGCCGTCATCGCCGCTTCACCCCAGAAACACTTGTCCAGCTTGGCATGATGCAGCATGCTGCGGCCGATCGTGACGATGGTGCGGATGGCCCGCTCTGCCGTGCCGTTAGTCTGGTGCGCGTACGGAACCGTGGTTTGTTGCTCGATGCCTTCGTCTTCGTAGAAATCTTTGAGCGAGTTGGTCGCAAATTCACGAGCACCGTCGTGTCGCACGAACTTGACCTTCTTGCCAAACTGCTTCTGCACCTTCGTGATGTACGTCTTGATGCAGTCTTCGCTTTCTGATTTGGCACGCAGACAGAAACCCTTCATGCATCCGCTGGCTTCGTCCACGATCAGTAGCAAATACTTGCTGCCACCAAGCGAGGCTTTCTCCATGGGTCCGCAAATGTCGAAGTGAAGCAACTCGAAGGTGTCGTAACGACGCTTGTCACGGTTGCTAGGGAATGGTTTATGGACCATCTTGCCTTGCTGGCAGCCGCGACACAGACTTGGTCCGCTAGGCTTGGAAGGTGCTTTCGCGTCCTTGATCATCTTGTTGTCGACCATCTTGCGAAGCACCTCGACTGGAGCGTGACCCATACGCGCATGCAGGTCGACCGTCTTTCCAGTGGTCGCCGTATTTGCTGATCGAAGAGGCGTGCGATGTCAGTAGAGTACATCTACGAGATCCGCCGATGCCACCACTTGATTCGAGTCCTTGCGTGAGATGTGCATCTCGGTGCCATCGAACACCACCTGGAACTTTCCGTTCTTGTTGATCTGCGGTACTGAAAGCAGATTCTTGCTCATGTTAGGCACATAGAGCGCGTTCTTAATCTCGATCTCGCGCTCGGCGCCGTTGGGCAGGACCACTTTTTCCACGATGATCCCCACACCCTTGATAGCCGCCTTGCTCCCGTCGGCCATTGAAAGTTCGCCTTCATTGCGCTCGATGAGATTGGCGAACTTGGACTTGTCGTTACAGATGTGGTGTGTGGCACCACTGTCGACCGCCCACATTCCAGACACATTCTTGTTCGTCGATACTCCACATTCCAGGGAAACCGCGAGCGCTACTCGATCGTAGTCGTAGTCGTCGTCGCCGTCGTTTCGCCACTGGATGTTGTTAGCTCCGCGTCCACGGCCGTTGCCGCCGCGTCGAGCACCTCGACCCTCATCCTTCTGCTTGGTCCAGCACTTGTCAATCATGTGCCCCAATTTCCCGCAGTACGTGCATTGGCGAGACTCTCGGTCGGTAAAGAACGCCTTAGACGCGTTTTCAGTCTTCACCGTCGCCGTCTTCTCACCTTGTCGCTTGATGTGCTCGTTTGTGAGCACTTTCACAACGTCTTGCGACCGCAGCTCTGCGTTGCTCATCTCCAGATTGAGCACGACGTTCTCGTAGATCTTGGGGAGACTTCGCAGTAAGCAGATCGCCACGTCCTCGTCCTCCATCTTGGCGCCGATGCTGCTGAGCTTGGCGCTGATGTTGGGGACCTCGTTGCAATGATGCAAGACATTGCAGCCTTCCGACATCTCCATGCTGAAGAGTTGGCGCTTCAGGTAGATGCGGCCAGCCTTCTGCGACCCACCATACAGCGTCTTCAAGCGCGTCCACGCGCCCCACGCTTCCTCGCAGTCATCAACCACGTGATGGTAGTCCGCGTTCATGTGGAGCAACATCAATCCGAGCGCAATGTTGCTCGCCTTGACGTAGTCGTCCTTGGTCCGGATGTCCGTGAAGCTCGGCGTCGTTTCCCGGTTCACTACGTGCCATACTGACTTGGTCAGAAACACGCCACGCATGTAGCGGTCCCACGTCGCGTAGTTGTCACCGTTGAACTTGTCGATGGTGACCTTGGTCGAGGCGTCATGGGCAGAGGACATGGTGCTTGGGCTCATAACCTGTTAACGGTGTAGAGGTGCTGGAACGAAGCTTGGGGCTGAACGGAGTGACTTCTGCACTTGGTGCGGAGACCGGAGTGAAGGCACTTGAGCGGAAGAAGGAAGAGTCGAAAGTGATTGATTTATCGGGGCTTACACTGTCCTCACTACCTAGGTCATCCAATCATTCTACTCATCCAATCATTCTGTACTCGTCCAATCATTCTACTCGTCCAATCATGGGAGGAATAAACAACGCACCATAATCACAGCGGGATCGTATTGGACCGGTTCAGGTTGACCGGTTAACGGGTACGACTGGTACACAGTACCAAGATCAGCAACCCTCAATAAGGACAGCCTGGATTCAGTGACATATGCCCGTATTCGATGCTCGTTGAACGTTCGGAGGTGACGCCGTCGAGTCCCTTGCACCTTGGCGTCTCCGTACATCACCTGACCGAGGGTTCGTCGCTTGAACAACTTGGGCGGTGTCACGTCTTTGTCGACAAGTGATAATCCGCAGCTACGGAGAAATCACTACACCACAACTGCCCCTGTCGCAATGGAAGCCACGGTACTGGTGCCCGTTGTGACATTTCTTCATTCTTCAATTCACCATCTCGCCACCGTATGTCCAAGCGTCTGAATCGAGCCGTGTCCGACGCTTTTCAGCGTCTCAATCCTCGTAGACGTCGCGAACGTGAACAGCTGGAGGTACGTCAGCTCATCCTTCTCTTGAATCATCGGTACCTTGCTCATCACCTCGCATTACTCGACTTGTTTCTCAGGAGGGCAAGACCGAGGGTTCGAACGCCCTTCAGTCTGCTGCACTTCCCCCGACAGCAGTGTCATCAACCGGTCCTTCGGCGCTTCCTGCCCCGGACTCTTCGCTCCCTGCGGTAGCTCCTGCAGTACTCCCCGTCGCCGCTGAATCCGCGGAGATGGCTCCTGCTGCTCCTCCTGCGCCTGCCGGTGGTACACCACCACTCATCGAAGATTCGCTGCGCGCCATGCTGGCTGAAAGTACGGAGGCATCGGTCGATCACATGATGACCTCGATAATTCCGTACTTGACTGCAATGGCTCGTCACCAAGTGCAGCTCAGCGTTGCGCCTCCTCTCCACGGCGATGTACACACTCAACGTCGCCTCGAGACTGCTGTTGGATTCGATGATGTCCTCGCTGCGGTACAACCTCTTCCTGACGCGCTGTCGGCATTACCCGAACGAGTCGCCGACTTGGAGCGTCAGTTGCGGTTTGCTCAGTCCGAGGCTGCTGCCGCCGTACGCTCGGTGGCACCCGAAATCATGGCTCGTGAGAACGCTGAGGCGTTCCTCAAGGCTGCCAACGCTGAGATTGAAGCCCTTTACCACAACGTCAAGATTCTCCGCGAGTCGAACGCCAAGAACGATGCCATGCTCGCCACTGTTCAAGCCACTATGGAGCGACACGCAGAAGACTTGAATCGTCTGCACTGCGAGGTCCAAGCTGGGGACGTTTTCATCAGCACGTTGCAGAAGAAGCTGGCTCGCGAACGCGAGGTGTACAAGTCTTCTATTGGAGCGAATACCGAGCAGACTCGGAAACTTCACCTCCTTCTGGTAAAGTTTGCCCAGGGCAAGTATGCTGATAACGACACGCTCAAGGTCCTCGAGAACCAGCAAGACCGAAACACTCGCCTTCTCCAAGCGAATCGCACCCTCCGTGCACACGTGAGTCTGGCAGGGATGGATCCCGAGGTACTTCGTCTGGCTGTCGAAGGTACGCTCTTAATGTTGCTCCTTCCACCGTGTGTTCAGCAACTAACGTTCGTTCACAATCTTTCGTGATAGGTCTGACTGCGGGTGAGCTGGACCTGGACGCGCTGGACTTGGATCAGGAGACGTTAGTCGCTTTGCGGCGCATCCAGTCTGCCACCGCGTCTTCGGACGATCCTCAAGCCCTTCCTGCAGCTTTGGCCAAGGCCGCTCACCAAGTGGCCCATGGGAAGTCCTATAAGCGTCTTAGACCAGGTGGCGAGGATTCAGACGACGAGCCGGACGACTCTGACGAAGACAAGGCTCCAATCCCGACGGACAAGGCCAGTACTTCGATGGCAGCTGCTGGTCTCGGTGATGCGCCACCTGCCGACACTTCAACTCCCAAGTCGGCTCGTAGATCGCTATTCGGCCCGAAGGCGTGGAAGAAAGCGGCCCAGAAGAAGCGCAAGAAATCTCGTCCTCATTCTCCTGCCAAGTCGCCCCGACGTCATATGAAGACTCGGCCCAAGTCTGTACCGTCTTCTTTAAGCTCACTATCGCCACCTCCTACATCAGCGTCTTCTTCCACTCCCGCCATAGTCGACCTCAGCGGCGACCAGAACTTCCTCTTGCGCAAGGTGCTGTGTGACCCCGTCACACTTGGTAGCACTTGTAGTCAATCCACGCCATCGCGGGTAGACTACCTGAACCTCCGAAGTTCGTTGCCATGGATAGGAACGACTTCTCCCATTTGAACGACTCTCAGTTCGAGTCGGTTCGGAAGATGGCAGGCATCTTCGGGATGGAGGCCCTGCAGAGCCTGATGGTGTCAACACCGGCTGAGCAGCTCGAGCGCGTCAATGCATTCGACGCGTACGAGCAGGGCCTCATCGCGTATGTGCGGGAGAACCTGCAGGCTCCGGCGGCGGAAGCAAATCCGCCTCACCCGAAGCCAATACGGCTGAAGGTAAAGCCGTATGAAGGGAAGGAAGGCGAGAACCTTCACTTCTGGGTCCGAGAAGTAGAGCTCGCGATGGACACGGCTCTGATCTCGACCGAGCAACTGCGTGTTGCTTTTGCACTCTCCAACCTTAGCGGTCGTGCTAAGAGTTGGGTGTACACTCGGGAAGCAACATCCCCTGGATGTTTCACATCCTGGGCTCAGCTGTGCGAACAGCTCCGAGCCGCGTTCCTCCCGGCAAACTACGAGTACCGCCAGCGTTCGCGCTTCCTCGCGTGTAAACAAGGAAGGCGCGAACTGCACGAGTATGTGCAAGAGATACGGGAGCTCACGGCGTCCCTAGTGGGAAACCCACTCAATGAACACATCAAGATGACTGTGTTCATGGACGGCCTTCGAGTGGGCCCGCACGCACTCAGCTGTTCCGGGTGCAGGCAAGCACCCTTGAAGAGGCGATTCAAGTGGCTCTTCAAGAAGAGTACAGCCATCGCCAGGCGCGTACGCCGGCCTCAGCGTGGCCTGGGAGCTCCTTGTCGGCTCCCGGTCGAACAAGCCCCAACGGACCAGTTCCCATGGAGCTCGGGTCCGCCGAACAGCGTGACATCCGCTGCTTCGGCTGTGGGAAGATGGGCCATTTCAAGCGCGACTGTCCCGCGGAAAGACTCCGCAGACGGTCCTTCCCCAAGCCCGTCCTCAAGGGTCGCTGGCAGAAGCCAGGATTCCGGGGACAGGGAAACGCCGGGAACCAGTAGGGGCGGGGCGCCCTACTGGGGAAGAACTAAGTCTTCGTGATGGGTGCGCGGGTGGCGCATACCACGGGGACTTAGCCCCTGAGAGTCTTCGCACTCTCGAATCGGCGAAGAGCAGCGGCGGGCTGCTCGTAGTACACATATGTGTACGGGGATACGATCATCCCTTTAGAATCTTGATTGACTCTGGGGCGTCGAAGAATTTCGCACGCCGCCAGACGGCTGCTCGTAACAGCAACAAGTTGTCCGAAGCTTTGAGAGAAAGCAAGGGCAACGGGACGGTGTCAGTGCGACTGGCCGACGGGAAGGTCGTCACTGTCCACAACGTCCAAGTGGATCTGGCTGTCAAGTTTGAAGACTTTGACAGCCTCGAACAGTTCACTGTTCTCGATATGGATCCATATGATATGATCCTGGGCATGCCCTGGCTTGAGAAGCACGAGCCCTGGATCGACTGGCGAGGCAAGGCAATCGGTGCCAGCCGCCCTGCGCAGTCCGACAGAGCATTGGTGAGTCATGTTCCCACCTCTGTCAGGACCCGGGGCGCCCGCGAGGGCTGCCAGGGTACCAAAGCATCCGGCAGATGCTTGGGAGTCGTCGACGTATATGACGACTCCGAGGATGTTTTGATGGTGGCCGCGCCCAGAAGAGGCGCTGGCCAAGTGGGTAACTTAGGTCCACAGGCGGGTAACTTAGTTCCGCAGACAGCTGCAGCTGTCATGAACACTGAGAACAGCGTGTTCAGAGTGGGTAACAGAGTTCCACTCACGGTCGCCCAGACCTTAACTGAAGAGAAAGACGTCGGATACGCTTCCTGTGTGGGTAACACAGTGCCACACGCGGTCGCCCAGACCTTAACTGAAGAGGAAGGCGTTGAACACGCTTCCTGTGTGGGTACATCAGTATCATACGAGGCCACGAGTGCCTCGGATGTCGTAGCGACGACATCCCTAGACGTGGGTAGCAAAGCTCCCCGTCACAGACGCCGTCGGCAACGACGCCACCGCCGCCTCAAGTCGGATCCGAACTTCGTTCCGATCGACGTCGCTTCAAGCGACTCGGAGTCCAGGGCCCGGGCTCCTCCGACAAGGCCGGTGGAAGAGTGCTATCACATCTTCGATGGCGAGACAGGTTTACCCGTCAAGGCATCTGGTGTCCACTTGGAACCGTTGCCAGAGGTTGCGGAGATACTGAACCTCGAGGAAATGACGGCTGAGTCTTTCCTGGCCAACCTCAAGGCTGGAGAGATTGCTGAGATGGTACTCATGAGACCTGAGACCACTCAGGAGGAGCTGAACTCCTCCTCTGTCTTGGACGAGAACGTCCTGGAAGACATGAACAAGCAGCGTCAGGCGCGCTTGGGCTCTGAGATTCTCAACAACCCCAAGGATCCGGTGTATCCTTTGATGACGGAGTATGCGGACGTGGTGAACAAACACCCACCGACCCAACTCCCACCGGATCGAGGCGTACGGCACGAGATTGATCTCGTGCCCGGCACAAAGTATTGTGTCACGAGGCAATGGCCTCTCCCGCGCGAACAGTGCGAGGTCATTGATGCCTTCTTCGCCGCGAAAGCGAAGGCAGGCATGGTGCGGGAATCGAAATCCCCGCCCTCGACGCCGACTTTCTGCGTTCGGAAGCCGAACGGAAAGTGGCGTCTGGTTCACGCTTAGAACAAGCTGAACAACGCAACGGTGCCGGCCCAAACACCGATCCCACGAAAGGATGTGTTGTTGAACAACATGACCGGGAGCGTACTGTACAGTGCGCTGGATTTGGTAGACGGATACTACCAAATCCTGATGCGAGAGAGTGACATCCCGCTCACCGCGGTTAGCACTCCAAGCGGCATGCTTTGGGAGTGGCTCGTCATGCCGCAGGGCTTGTCTAACGCCCCGGCGACGTTCATTCGCCTGGTGACGCAATTGTTCCGCCCTTTGCGTACCTTCGTACAGACGTACTTCGACGACATATTCGTCCATAGCCGTGCCGAGGGAGGCAAGACGGCCATGGAGGTGCATCTAGGACACCTCCGTCGAGTGTTGGACGTGATGCGAGCGAACAAGCTCTACGCCAACATCGACAAGTGCGTTTTCGCGTCACCAGAGATTAAAGTTATCGGTTGCTTCGTCAGCAACGTGGGCGTTCGGGCCGACCCAGACAAGGTCAAGGCCATAGCAGCATGGCCGACGCCCCGATCCCAGAAGGATCTTCGAAAGTGGTTGGGCTTGGCCAACTACCTTCACAAGTACAGCGCTGGGTACGCGGGCTTCGCTAAGCCCTTGTCGAGCCTCCTTCAGAAGGACGTCGACTGGCGCTGGGAACAAGAGCACCAGAATGCTTTTGACAGCATCAAGGCCAGTCTCCAAGAGGCCCCTGTCCTGGCTCTGCCGGACGAGACGAAGCCGTTTAGCGTCGTCTGCGATGCCTCCGATTACGCCATCGGGTGTGCATTGCTGCAGGACGACACGGCTGGACATGAACGAGTCATCTCGTTCCAGTCCCGGCAGCTCAAAAGGGCCGAACGGAACTACCCTGTCCACGACAAGGAGCTCCTGGCAATGAAATATGCCCTTGTGAAGTTCCATGTTCACCTTCTGGGCTCTAGGCCCTTTGTGATCTACACAGACCACGCGTCCTTGAGGACGGCGACTAACTCGCCTCACCTCTCCCAAAGGATGGCGAGGTGGCTGTCCTTCTTCGCGGAATACAACTTCCGCGTCGAATACAAGCCGGGCAAGCTCAACGTGCTTGCGGACGCCCTCTCTCGGCGTCCCGACTATGAGTTGGCCCACATCACGCGGGTGACAACGGATCTATGTGATCGGATACGCATGGCGTATCGGGACGATGAGGCTGTCGCGCCTATCGTCAAGTTCCTTATGGCCGGAACGAGCGCGAAGTCCGACTGGCTCTCGTTGCGACAGCGCTCACGGCTCCACCAATATGAGTTGAAGGAGGGCCTCCTCTATTATCGGGTGAAGCCCACTGATCCTCCACGTGTGGTTGTACCCAACGACGAGGATCTAAAGTTCGACATCCTCGCGGAGGCGCATGACGCGCCCTCCAGCGGCCACTTAGGCCACGAGAAGACCTTTCTGTCGGTCTCTCAGTCCTTCTGGTGGACCCACATGTACAAGTGGGTCGCTCGGTACGTTAGGACATGCGAAACATGTTAGCGAATCAAAACCGCAGGGCACTCTTCGGCTCCACTACAGAGCCTGCCCGTACCGGCTGACTGTTGGAAGTCGATTAGTCTTGACTTCATCTTTGGGCTTCCCGCCGACGGACACGGCAACACCGGAATTTTGGTGTTCGTGTGTCGGCTGAGCAAGATGGTACATCTTGCTCCAGTTCCCGTCACTGTTACGGGCGAACAAACCGCAAGGTTGTTCGTCGATGGCGTGTTCCGCTATCACGGTCTCCCGGAGACGATTGTCTCGGACCGAGACCCGCGGCTCACTGCCGCGTTTTGGAAAACGCTGTTCCCTTTACTGGGAACTCGTCTGCAGATGTCCACTGCGGATCATCCGCAAACAGACGGCCAAACAGAGCGCGTCAATCGAGTGCTCGAGGACACTCTGCGCAGTGTGTGCGCGGCAGCGCCACGTACGTGGTCGTCGCAGCTTCCAGTTGTTGAGTTTGCGCTCAACAACGCGGTGCACGCGTCCACGGGGTTCACGCCGTTCTACTTGAACGGCTTCCGCCACCCCAGAGTGCCTCTCACTCTTCGAGGAGACACTGACTCCTCTATTCTAAGTGGGGGAGAGGCTCGGAAAGCCCTTTCCTCCCAGGTCTCGGATGTGAGGCCAGTTTCGCTGCGGAAACAGGTGGAATCCTTTATGGATACCAAGCTGAACATTGTCAGCAGGGTCCGCGATGCCATGGCAGCGGCCCAAAATAAACAATAGGAGTACTCCGACAAACATGGAAGAGGAAGCTTAAGTGTATTTAAAGTGGGGGACTTAGTGTTACTAGACACGAGGAACCTACCTCTTGACACTGTCAGCTCTGTCGGCAGCAACAAGGCGTAGCACCGCTTCATCGGACCATTTGCAGTCCTGGCCAGACATGGTGCGTCGTACACCATCGACCTGCCAAAGTCAATGACGACGCACCCGACGCTCTATGTTGGACGTCTTAAGCGGTACTTTGATCCGCAGGGGGTTGCTGACTCGCAGACCCACCTTTGCCCAGCTCCTCAAAGCGAGGACGGGCCACAGACGTCAACGAGGGCGTCGGATCAGGCGCCCAAGCCTCGGTCTGGACGGCAAAGCTGCGGTCATAACCGTACGCCGGAGGGGCTCCGTACGAACGGACCCCGGAGCCATACGCCGAGTACGCTGAGTACGCCGGGCACGCACCATACGCGTATGTGCCGCAGGCGGCTCCGGACGTGGCAACAGATCCTTGATGCATCGAATCATGCGAAAGGCCTCGTCCAGATCGGACGAAGAGGCCCGGCGATCCACCCGCAGATGCATGCTCGCAACCTCTCGCTCCAGCAGGTCCAGGCGGCCCGCAAGAAGAGCGAGCTCGCCCTGATTCCCGGCCTGGGCGGCAGCATCACCGCCAGTCCCAAGGCCAAGCGCAATCTCAAGCACGAGGACACGTTGACGGAGGCGGTCAGCCTCAGGGCCCTGTGTCGGACCCGCAGTCGGAGCACTCGGACGAGAGTGGCGTTCGGGAGACGCCAAGTACTCGTACTCGTACGAGGGCACCTCCGCCTCTGCTTGACCTGAATGGAGATGTCCACTTCCACGTGGAGCGGATCCTCCAGGCGCAACGGTGTCGGTAAGCGACAGCTCCTCGTGAAGTGGAGGGGTTATTCCCACTCCGAGAACGCGTGGGAGCCGATTGAACGGCTCCTGATTGACTGCCCGATGGCTGTCGCAATCTGGGAACAGAAGCGGCGGCAGCTTCATAAGTAGTCCGGGGCTTCTTGCCCGAACGGGGTACGGACGTTGAATAGACTCCGTACCCGCGCTCATCGCGAGCGCTGGAAGCCGCACGCTTCAGGATGTCCCTTGGCAGCATGCGCTTGCTGATCAAGTGTGCAAACCTCACACGAAGATCACGCTGGTCCAGGATGCGGGACAGCAGCTGATCTTCATGGAGTTCCCGTAACTCCGTGGGTGTGTACTTGAGAGATGCAACCCATGCCCAGAACATGTCCTCACAGGAACTCCAGGTGGGACAGTTCTCGGGCATAACCCAGGGGTATCCCCAAACAGGATAGAGACCACCCCGGGTCTCGGGCTTCTTACGACAAGTCGTGAAGTCCTTAAGGGGAATGCGGTGTGGCGCGAGAAGCACACACCGAGCAGCCTCCAAGTTGTCGACGAACAACTGTTCTTTCTGAACAAGGGCTCGTTCATAGATGCCCCTAGAAGTGTGGCCGCCCACAAGGCCACGAGGAGCGACGAGAAGCTCTAAGAAGAGGTCAGCCCCAGAGCTCTCCTCGGGAGGCCAATACCCCCTTGAGCTGATGGCAGCTCCCTGGCTGACGGGTGCCGCCACCGAACCCCCACGCACACGCTGGGCAGCTTGGAAATCCTCCTGCTGCTGGTCGAGGTCATTCGAGACCTCCCGAAGCTCAACAGTGGCACCCTCTTCTTCCTCCTTCTCCTCCTCTTCATCCGAGGAGCCGAAGAGACTCTGATAGGAGCGTCGAGTCTCCTTCTCCTCGCGGAGTGGAGACTTAGAGGCGGTACGCTTCTTTGAGGGCTTGGCGCCTTCGGCTTTAGAGGCCTTAGCGCGCGCAAGACCATCGGCAAGCGAGAGACGTTTGCGAGGATTCTCTTCCTCATCGCCACCGGCTTTGGGAGCGCCCTTAGCCTTAGCGGCCGGACTCTCAGAGCGCACAGAGGTCCTGGGACTGTGATCACCGTGATCACTAGCGGGCGACTGCACGCTACCTACTTTGTGCTCACTGGGCACTGGGCTGTGCCCTCCCACAGAGCCCGCAGGAGCATCCTGAGTGCTCTCGGACTCGGCATCGTCTTCACTGCCCGAGTTGAGCTCGCGTTCTACGAACCGAGGGTTCGGACGGTTGTCTGAAGACGAGGGCGACGGACTGCGGCGCCTGCTTGCGCGCTTGTCCGCAGCCGCGTCATTCGAGGAACCGATCGCCTTGGAGGCCACCTGAGTAGCCTCCTTGAGTGCAGAGCCTTTGCCGTGAGGCTTAGTGCTCTTGGCCTGCGCCTTACCGGCTGCAGCCTTGGAGCGTGTCTTAGCACCGCTCTTAGCAGTGCCGCGAGGCATGTTAACGGTCGAAGTGGAGACCTTGACGAAGAGCGCACAGGTTGCTGCTCGAGGCTCTAGCTGTGAAGTGAGCCTCCGCCGCGCTCGCGCGGCCAAGTCGATGGTTTTCGACTTTGAGAATGAGAGTTTGTGACGAACACCTCTTCATTCTGATTGGTCGGTAAACCGAACCTAAGTGGGGGGGGATGTAACGGGGTACGTAGCCCTAAGTGTACCCTGGTTACATGAAGTGTGACACTTCACACTTCCGGGGTATGACATGTCATACTCCGGGATATTTGGTACAAGGTACCAAAGTCGTTCAAAGCCAACCATTGGTTAAATGACATTGCATTTCTATAGGTAACTAATAGTTTGTATTAAACCCGAACTTATCCTACCTATAAATATACTCAGTTTACAATCTACCTTATTTGGGTCACTTCGTTCTCTCTAATAAAAGAGGGGACCTGTGAACTGCCGTTCACTGAGAGTTTGTATACTCTCGGAAGATAACTTCCTCTTGCGCAAGGTGCTGTGTGACCCCGTCACAGCTAGCCAAGGTGCAGAACTATCAAAAAAGTTGGCGGCGCAAAAATCGGCCGGACTCAATGGAGCCTGTGCTAGAAATTTGTCGACAATGCATGTATGATTGTGAAGATTCTCGTAGAGTTTGGGATCAAGATCCGAATTCTTTGCTAGTTTTTTGCGATACCAAAGTGGTGGATGGTGTAGTTGAACCAGCTCTTGGCACCGGTGCGCTAGGGAATCCATTTCGTATTGGGTTAACATGTACAAGACTACTTGAGAGCTATGTGGATGTGCAACAAAACCCGGATCTTTCAACAGTTCTTCATCTAGACACTACGCACGACTGCGTAAAGCCGAAATACCCTGTTTCTGTTGTGGGTATTTCAGATCGTGCTGGAAGATTCCAGCCAATTCTTTACTGCTGTACATCACAACGTCGCAATGAAGACGTTGCTTGGTACTTGGCGTTTTTAAAGCGTGTGATTCTGGAATTGTTTAACGTGCAATTTTCGCCCGACTTTGTCATGATGGACGCTGACAAAGCTCAGTACAATGCCTGCACAACTGAATTACCTGATAGCACGGTCCTAATGTGCTGGTTCCATGTTACACAAAATGTACAAAGACAAACGCAAGAATCAAAGCTGGATGGGATATCAGTTCAGTTGATTTTTCGAAATCTGTATGATTTGCACTATGCTACCGATGAAGAGCACTATCTGCGTAAACGAGAGTTTGTTGTGAGGTCATGGCGTGGAGCGGGTACAATATGTCCTCGGTTTCGACGTGTGACAAATCACATTATTTCGCAGTGGATACTAGGCGCCCGCTTTTCACGCTGGCAAGCTTATCGTACCCCCACAGGGTACGCGGCTACTAACAACCCGCTTGAGCAGTACCACTACACATTAAAACTAGTGAATGACAGCAAACGGGCTAACCCGGCAGAACTTGTTGTCCGCCTGGATTTGTCACGAATTTCGTTTATCGCCTCAATGCAACCCTTTTGCGATCAGCCTACTGTATCCAAACGTTTACTGGCTGCTTACAGAAGGATTGATAAAAAAAGGTCATGACTGCAGAATTGATTCACCGAGACAACAATTTAGTTCTGGTTCGTGTCGCACCATCTCCGCTTCCCACGAGCTCATCACAAGAGCCAGGAGAATCTGTGCATGCTCTTGCTGCAAATCCTAAAAAGCCGTGTACGTACGAGGCCAAAAACTACGCTAGAATTAGCTGGGTCAACATGCCCGTCGGTGGATGTATTGTTGATGCTACTGCACGCACATGTTCGTGTCTGTGCTTTAAGAAAGCTGGGATATGCCTACACGTTGTTAAGGCAACCGAATTTTCTGGGCTGGCATGTCCAGGTATGCCAGCTCCTTCGCAAAGATTTGTGCGGCCGGCACAACAATCGCGCACTGCAGCTCGGCGGATAGGGATTTGCGACTTAGATACAGACAATAACGAAGGTGGCCCAATAGAGCCTCAAGGTGCTATGTACGGGCCACCTACACTTGCTGCTTCCATGGAAGCGAACGAGTCTCTGGTAGACGACCATCCAAACCCGGTAGCACAGCTGCGTGAAGTGCAGAATGCTGTGGAGGTACCGGTACCATTGCAGCAAGGTCCTGTCGTTCCATCACCGGCAGATCCACTGCCAGACGTACATGAAGAGCTGCAAGTTGCAGTAGCACAGACCGATCCTGATATTGCACGATTTGAAGAGAACAGCACACGTCAGGCATTGAATGTGCAGACACCCGTGTACCGACAGTCTACCCACAGCTTGCGCAGATCTGCAAGATCAAGAACTCCCACACGCAGAGCGCAAGAGTCCAGAATCCAGACCAAGCGTCGTCGAATGTAGCCGCATGCCTATCTGCATCCCGATGGATCTGCTTGCAGCCTTTACATGAGCTGGATACAGGGCAGTTTTAGTTGGACCTTTACATCCGTAACAGCTGATGAATACATTGGCTATCATTCGCTTTAGAATTCGCGGCTTGAGAACATTTCGGCGTGTGTACCAAGCTAGAAGAGACTGGAACGGGTAGAGCTCTGAAGACGCGAGATAGTTGATCCAGGAAGTCGGAGCGAGGGAACATGGGTCGACGATTCAATAGCTCGCCGAAGATACAGACAATGGACCACACATCCACCGTCTCATTGTACACTCTCGAGGGCGCCAACATGATGCGTCGGTTGGAGACGTGACGCCGTCCGTACGAGCGCTGTGTGGGATGTACCAAGAGAGTCCGAAGTCCGTGTAACGTGTGCTTGGCGTCCCACTCGTCATCCTCCATAGGCGTGATCTTCTTGATAGCAACGTTCTTCTTGGCCTCCGTGTCCGTCTCCGCGCAAACGAAGCCGTACGAGCCTTCTCAGAGTACTTGAAGTGGCTTGTACTTGGCTGGCACGTTGAACATTCAGCTCTTCAGAGTGAACCCATCGTTACAAGCTGTTGATCCGCGTGGTTGCGTCACAATAATCTTCGAAACGAGGTCAATCTGCGAGGGAGAAGAATTGGTACCGTGGCTTTCTTCCGGTTGAGAGTTTCAAAAACAGCGGCGCGTTAATTTGCGACAGATTCACGGCCGAGATTGAGCATGGCTGCGGTGACTGACGATGGGATCTTGGCGTACAAGCGGTTGGTTACCAGGTTGACGTAGAACAGACATCCAGTTATGGGCTCGGATCGGCGAGCCCAATCCTCGGTAGATTGCTGGACGTACTGGAACCTGCTCGTCGACTGGATCGCATCAAGCTGCGACTCGTAGAGAACTCGGGCGTCATTGCACTGGACGGGGAATAGGTCGTCTACGACGTGCCTGGCACTCTTGACGGAATCGCGGTCGATGGATTGGTCCCCACGTGCACTTCGCTGGTTGCTACTGGACACGCGTGCGGACCCAGTGCGTGTGGAGATCGTTGCCGTCTTGACTGGCACTCTTGACGGAATCGCGGTCGATGGATTGGTCTCCACGTGCACTTCGTTGGTTGCTGCTGGACACGCGTGCGTGCATTCCTCATCCAGCGACTACGTGGAGATCCACACGCCCAAGCTGGTCGGTGGTGCCTCGGGGAGCGGAGCCAACTACTTCACACTCAAGTACTTTTCGACCAGGACGCTAACTTGGCTCAGAGTCCGCAGACGTACAAGCATATGGCGTGTGATGTTGCTAGTCGCGAGCGCGTGTTCGAGATCGGCCCGGGCTTCCGTGCTGAGACCTCGAACACGCACCGTCACATGTGCGATCTCGTGGGTCTGGATCTATGGATGACTATTAAGGCGCACTACCACAAGGTGCTGTAGGTGCTCTCAGACCTGTACATCTACATTTTCGATGGCTTGAAGAAATGTTACGCCAACAAATTGGCTTCTATCAACGAGTAGTACCCGTTCGAGCCGCTCAAGTACAACAAGCCGTCGCTTATCATCAACTCCTAGGAAGGTGTCAGGATGCTGAAGGAGGCTGGCGCTGACCTGAAGACGATCTGAGCACAGAGAAAGAGAAGTGGCTGGGTCGTCTCATCAAGGAGAAATACGACACAGACTTCTACATCCTCGACAAGTTCCCGCTGGCTGTGCGTCCGTTCTACACGATGCCAGACCCGACGGACAAGCGTTGGAGCAACTCGTACGACATGATGATCCGAGGCGAGGAGATGGTCTTGTGTGCTCAGCATGTGCACGATCCCAAGCTGCTGATGGAGCGTATGGACGAACTGGGTGTGCCTCAGGAGTCGATGCGCAACTACATCTACTCTCTCCGTCTTGACTCTCTGCCCCACGGTGGCGGTGGTATTGGCCTGGAGCGTGTGGTCATGTTGTACTTGGGTCTGGGCAACATCAGTAAGTCCTCCATGTTCCCGCGTGACCCCAAGAGGTTGCTCCCTTAAGCCTCTCGTCGCTAGAATGGCGTCGTATTGTTTGTAGCGGGCTCTCATTGAATAAGGATAATGCAAAGACCAAGTACTGTCAACGATGATATCCTGAGGTCTTTGTCGTTCGATTAGCAAGGTTAGCGTTACACGTAGCACGTTGCGCACACATTACTCTGTTGTCGACTACACATACTCTACGTAACTAGAATGCCTCAGTATTTACTCATACTGTCGAACTATAGGCGGGTACAGGTTCTGGATCGTCATTGCGGCTCACGACACAACCTACATGATCACACAGCCATAGTGCATGTACACGTAATTCTGTGCTGCCAAAAATTGTGTGAAACTTAGCAAACTTGCTGCGTGGGCACGGACCATCTTTGTATTTGACGTCATTCAAGCATTACCTAGCCTTTTTCAAATGATCCAACTTCCTAAAGCTCTGTAGTGACGACTACAATCATAGAAATACCTCCAGTTATGATTGCTTCAAAGTGCTATGGAGCCGTCAATGCACGCTGTGTATAAACCTCTACATATAATGTCGGATCCATGTTGGTGGTATCTTCATTTGAATTGGTGTAGAAGTCCTCTTTGCAGGTGCTCAGCGCATATGATCACGGTTTGACTACCAAACAGCTGGTGCGTGTCGGCTCCTAAATTAGTAGTGTGTTGCTCTTCCTGTCAGTGGCCAACACCACCTTAAGAGTGTGGGTTTAATCAACTGTAGTGATTCTATCTTATCCTCCGAGATCTCGAACACATTGATCAGAATTAGCGACGATACACACGGGAAGATGTACATGATCAGATCCCAAATGTAGTTGGACAGCCAGAATGCGGGTAGTGATACGCCGGAGACCAATTGCTGGTGCTTCGAGCTGTGCTCGTTTTGCTTCTCCTTGACCAAAAAAACCACGGTAGACGCCGGCAAGAAGGTGAACGCGATGCACACTAAAGGAGCCGCAACAAACGACGTGTTGGAGCTGAATACAGACTCTGCAGCATCAGTGTACGGCAACGGGTAGTTGTTCACCTTCATTCGAAGCCGAGTCTGTAGAGTTGTGTGCTGCGAAGAAGCGATACACTGCCTGGTCCATCAATGCTTTGAAAATCGCCGAAGAGTCAGACCCCGTAGTGTTAGTGAAGATGTTGTAGCCGAACAAGTTCTGGTTGCTGTCGCCGTACACCAAGTAGCCTCCGTACTGGCCCTCTACAAGATCAGCGCCCTTGCCGTATCCACGTTCGAATGCTCCCTGACCCATGGCAACCATGTAACCAGTGTATCCGCTCGCGTTTAGTGCGGGGTATGTGTACGTGACCCCGAACACTGTGGGCGAGTCAGAGTCGAACGCTGGTTTCGGGATGGATAGTGACTGTGCGTCGGCTCCCGAGAAGTAAGAGGATGTCATCACATCAGTGCACCATTCGCCAGCCCCAGCTCCTGCCTGACAGACGTACGGTGTTGGGGTCTCAGTACCAGAGTATTCGTCAGCTGTCAGTGTCTTCAAAGGATCGTCCTCGATAGCCGTGCTAGCCTTCAACAATCAGCGGAACTGGAAGCGCCGCAACGTAGATGATCGCCTTCTTGTCACGCTTAGCATAGCGGAAACGCTTCAGCAGCAACGCACGGAGATGTCTTCGAAAAATTGATTCGGTCAAAACAATCTCATCACATGGCTGGTAAAATCCATCTGAACCAGCGGAATTCATTCGTGTAACGTTCTTTCCGAGCGTGTGCTAGTTGTGTTCGTCCGAGAGCTCCGCCACCTTGATGAACACTTCTTCCAGCGTGGTTACCGACACGCCATAAGACAGAAGACGAAGTGTCTGCAACTGACGATCCATTTCTGCAAACATGGTGGCGAACTCGGACGAGCTTTGCAGAGGCAATCGAAAAGCAATTTCACTGCCGACGTTGCTCAGCAACACAGCAGCCGGCACGTACGATTGTATAAAGGCGACCACAGCATCATTGTCGCACTTAGCGTCGTCCTTCACCAGAGTCAGATTGTAGCCGGCACCAAAACGATTCTTCAGGAACAGCGACGACCCGCAGCAACGCATTTCGCCTTCAGCCATGATAGCGATACGGTCGCCTAGAATGTCGGCCTCGTCCATAAAGTGGGTGGTCAGCACCATCACACGGCTGCTGCGGTTGTTCAGCTAAATCTCCCACGTACTGCGACGACTGTACGGGTCCATACCTGAGGTTGGCTCATCGAGGAACACCAACGAACTGTCACCCAGCAGCGACACAGCTACTGACAACTTACGCTTCATGTCACCCGACAGATCGTTGGGTCTCGAGTCGCGCTTCTCGATCAATCCAACTTCACGGATCTGACTGTCCACCACAGCCTGTAGCTCTTCATTCGCGTAACCCTTAATTTGTCCGAAGAACTGGAGATGCTCCTGGACCGTAAGCTCTGGGAACAGAACGTCATGCTGGAAACAGATATCGAGCGACCGGCGCATTTCGTCCATGTCCTCGTTGATCGACAAACCACGGTAGGTTGCGTTACCACTGGAAGGGGCAGTCATACCCGTCAGCATCGAGATCAACGTGGTCTTACCAGCACCGTTGTGACCCAGCAGACAGGTGATCTGATCCTTGTACATGGCGACGTCAAGCTCCTTCACAGCAACCTTCTCACCTCCCGGTACTTGGAAAACCTTGCGCAGTCGCTTAACTATGAGGGCTTCCCCATGGAGTGTTGTTGGTGAAGCTCTGCGCTGACAGGTTCAAAGTTCGGGTTCATGTGTCACGAAAAGTAGCGAGGAAGCGTAGGAGCGTAGACGGCGAGTACGGCGCCGTAGACAGTTGTAGGGGAGGAGGGGAGTTGCTGCTCGAAAGCAAATTGAGAAGTGATTAATCAGTTATAGTTGGCGGCGGCAAGCTAGTAGCTGCCGCACAACCCAGTAGTTCTTGACAACCCGGATATTCACGCACGTATCCAGTTCCATCCTAAAACCTATCTTTCTCAAATCCTGATTTTCTCTGTAACTACCAATGAAAGCCTATGAATCCTAATTCTTATCTTGGTCGGAAAATTCGCACAGCGTCCCATAATCACAATTTCCGGCTGGAAGCTTGATTGTTGCAAATCCATGGGATTTTGGACCAATAGGATTGTAGTATGATGTAAAGACACGCAATCTTAAGTTTACGCTGATCAGAATAATCTGACCAGCTGAACTCAAATAATTGACGTGGCTGTTCACTGCCATGCCATTGGCTAGTGACCACCACGTCACATGACCTTGCTTCGAAGAAGAGCCTCTCCTAGAGAAAAGGGTTCCCTTTCTTCTTTGACTTCAAGTAGAGGTCGATGAGTCCGGGAATTTGCGTTAGATTCTCTACGGGCTCGCAAGTGGCTTCCTTCTTGGTTTCACCAAGCCACCAGATCTTGTATTGCGGTTTTCCCTTGTACTTGCGATGTCCAATGACGGCTTCAACGAGCTGGCCCTCGGTACCATCGGCTAACACAACCTTATTCACCTTTTGCCTCCGCTTGTGGTCTTTGCGGTACGGCTTCAATAGTGACGTATGGAACACCGGATGCAGCTTCAATTCTTGCGAAAGTCCTAACTCATACGAGTCTCGAGACACCTTCTTTAGTATCGGGAAATGTCCAATAAATCTCGGAGCTAACTTTTTCGACTGTGCATACCCCTTGTGGCGGATGTCCATGTTCTTTCCGTCAAGTAACACCATATCACCAGTCTCGAAGTCTTGGACAAGTCTGTTCCTGTCGTAATAGTGTTTCATGCGTTCTTGGGCTTCACTCATACGGTCTTGTGCTACCTTGAGGAAGACCTCTTGCCGGAGTAAGAACTCTTTTGCTGCTTTCTCCAACTTGTTGAATTCCGGATCTAACGAAACCTCGTCAGGCATGTACGGAATATACCTAAGATCCGCTTCAAACGGTGCCATTCCGATCGTCGAATGCACACGTCGATTGTAGGCAAACTCTGCCATATGAAGAAACTCATCCCAATCGTTCTGGGCTGGGTTCACGACTCCACGAAGATAATCCCCGATAAAACGGTTCGTACGTTCCGTTTGCCCATCCGTCTGTGGTCTAAATGCCGATGACAGGTTATGCTGCGTTCCCATAGCAGATATAACAGCCTGCCTAAACTTAGACGTAAATTTGGAGTCACGATCAGACACAATCGTCTTCGGAAGGCCATGATCTTTTACATAGTTCTTCATGAAGACATGCGCGGTATCTTCTGCGCTATCTGTCGTCTGCGTTGCAATGAACTTTGCACGCTTGGTCAATCGATCCACGATGACCACGATGGCATTACAACCATCCTTGCTGGGAGGTAAGGACACAATGAAATCCATCGAAATGTCGATCCATCTACCTCTTGGTACTTCCTGCGGTTGAAGTAATCCCGGCGGTTTCACTTGTCTCGCCTTGTTGCGCTGACACATTTCACAAGTGTTGCAATAACGCTGGATATACTTCATCATCTTCGGCCAATAATACTTCTCTCGTACTGCGACGTAAGTCTTGTACGATCCAGGATGGCCTGCCGTTACGGCATCGTGGTTCTCGCAAATGACACGGTTTCTCAGATCTTCGTCATCCGGAATATACAGTCGCGGACTTTCATCTTCACCGGTCTGGTAGTATAAAACACCATCACTGAGCGAGTAATGCGGAACGTTGTCTCCAAGCTTAAGCTTCTTGACAATTCCCTGCAAGTTCTTGTTCCACGAATACATCTTCTTTGCGGACTGTGCCACAGTCACGTTGTTCGCCACCATGGTTGCCACAATCTCACGGTTTTGAGCCGTATCAAGAAGTTCCTGAAGGCTTACTTGCGCAGCCTTATGCTCGAACTCAGGGTTTCTTGATAATGCGTCTGCGACTACATTTGTTTCTCCTGGGATCCCCTTGAACATGGGTCGAAACTCCGCGAGTTCATTGAACCACCGCGCAATGCGTCTATTCGCTGTCTTCTGTGTAAGAATCATCTCGATGCTCTTATGATCGGTTTCGACAAGAAAGGGCTTGTCTAGCAGATATACACGCCATGCCTTCAGAGCATACATAATTGCGAGAAGCTCTTGTTCGCGTACTGGGTAGTTCAGCTCTGCAGGTTTCATCTTCCGGCCAGTAAAGGCAATTGGATGTTCCAACTCTCCCTCCTTTTGAAATAAGACTCCCCCAATTGCGAAATTTGAGGCGTCCATTCGAATACCGAAAGGCTTGGTGACATCAGGAAGACGGAGAACTGGTGGTGATGACAAGCGTTTCTTTAGCTCATCAAAACACCGCAGCTGGTCCTCATTGAGTTCGATCGCATCTCTAGAGCGTTTTCCCTTGATACATTCGTGCAAAGGACCTGCACACTGAGCGAAATCCTTGCAAAATCGAGAAACATAGACGGTTGTCCCCAGAAAGCTTTCCATTTACTTCTTTGTCTTGGGAACAGGCCAATCTGTGATAATCTTCACCTTATCGGGGTCCATTCGAACGCCCTTGCGTCCGACAAAGTCACCTAAACATGAGATTTCGTCGACACAAAATTGGCACTTGGACAGCTTGATGTATAGCTTCTGCTCTTCACATCTCCTCAAAACCCTGGCCAACGCGGCAATATGCTCGTCAACATCTTCACTCTTGGTGTACACGTAAATGTCGTCGAAGTAGATCCGCATCACGTCACGTAAATCCCTAAAAACCTTCTGTAACAACCTGTTAAAGGTTCCCGGGCTACCGCTGAGTCCCATGGGCGTGACGAGATATTCAAAAAGACCGTCGAGAGTCGAAAAAGCAGTAAAAGGTATATCTGATTCACGTAGCTTAACTTGGTAGTAACCCCAGAGTAAGTCCATGCACGAGTACTAATAGCTGCCGGCCATCGCATCAAAGGTGTCTTCTTTGCGAGGCATCGGAATAGCCGGTAGAACCGTAGCTCAATTCAACTGACGATAGTCGTGCACATTTCGCCATCCGCCTGGTTTCTTCACACAGAAAGTCGGTGCACAAAACGCTGACGTACTCGGTCGAATGATGCCAGCTTGAACCATCTCTTTGGTCCATTCCTGTATCGTTTTCTTCTGATCAGGACTTTGGCGCCATTGCTTCACCGAAATAGGCGAAGTATCAGGCTTGAGCAGAATCTCATGCTCAATCCCTTCACGTACTGGGGGTGTCTCATTCGGAAGTTCCGTGCGAAAAACCGTATCCGCATACTTACGTAGCGTATCGTACGCCGGATTGTCCTTGAGAGCATCCCATCCTTGACTCTTGAAGCGTTCCGCCTTCTCCGAGTCATGCGGATTGATAACAAACACCGCTTCGATGTCCTTGTCCCTACGCAACATTTGCTGGAACTGGTTGGACGAAATAACCTTCGCTCGTCCAAACTGGCCGTTGTGGCCATGCTGCCGATAGTAGTTGTAGATCTCACGGCTCTGCGCAATTCTGGCGCGGCGTTGTCCTGCCACCCAACGGGCTGGACGTGTCTTCGGGCAGTCTCAACTTCACAGTCTGCGTGTTCTCCACGTTGATGCGAGGTGCAATCTGTCCAGTACTCCAGTCGTTGTCAGGGTTCTGCTCCCGCAGCCACATCATGCCTAAAACTATGTCCTTTCCCTCAGGAACAGGCATGACTTGGAATGTTCCCGTTGTCAAGGGAAATCCTGGTAACTGCAGAGACATCTCTACAGTCCGACGTGGACGATGCACAATCTGATCATAACCGAGATCAACTTGCATCATGTCACCTTCAGTGACATCCAACTCAAGCTTCATCACTAACTCCTCAGTTACGCCGTTCAGGCTACTGCCGTTGTCAATGAATATCGTGACGGGCCTCTCTTGGTCTTCCGTCTTGAATGCTCGAGCTTCAGCCTCTAGGATCGCATACACTGCGCCCTGCATGTACCGGTTTGCTTCCGTACGTTTTGGCTGAGTACAATCTGGAGAAATGTGACCAACCTTGTCACAATTTCTGCACGTAGCTGTCTTCTTCCAATCATCGTTCTTGCCCTTTTTCTTTTCGTAACGCTTGTTCTTCTGCTGTTTCGATTTAGGCGGATGATGCCCCGATTCCGACGACCCTTGTGAAGGCTTCGAAGGTGCTCGAGGAGGTTACCCGGAGTAGTGCGCAAACTCGAAGTTCGAAGCAATTTCAATGGCTTCGTGTAGCGTTGATGGACTTCTTCTTTGATCTTCTTTGCTGTTTCTTCACGTTACCCGTTTTGAAAGAAGAATCGTTTCTCCAACTCACTGATCGTCAATTCTGTCTGCGACAGCAAGTCTTGAAACTTGGAGACATACTCGTGAATAGTCTCGGTCTGTTTGAGACGAAACATTCTCTCGCGAAGATCATACTCGAAGTCCTTTGGTCGAAAGCGCGTGCGCAGCTGTTGCTTAAGCAACGACCACGTGGGGTTCATACTCGCTCTCTCACATTCGGCTATAAAAGCGCGATACCAGTTCAACACTGACTTGCCTAAGTTGCTGGAGATTATCGTCACGAAATCTGACGATTCTGCCTCCATTAACTCACGTCTGCTTGCGTAGTACTGCTCGGTGGCAAAGATCCACAATTCAATGTCTTCACCATACTTTCCTGCATACATCGGAGGGTCCTTCTTCTTCTGCTCACCCCTAGCGGCATCGAGATATTCGAATCTCGCATTAGCTTGTTGCATTTGGGCTTGCATTTGCGCTTGCATCTGAGCTTGATACTGCTGTTGCTGCTGCGTAATGTATACGAGCAGCTGCTGCATGGACATGGTCTCAGGTCCAGCCGCATCCTGAGCAGCATCAGTAGCAGGGGAGGCTGACTCAGCCTGTGCATTGGCACTGGCCCCTGCACTTGACGCTTGCGATCTTGTATTTGTTCGCATCGTGGGTTGGGTAGCTTCAGCGTCGCTCGGAGCACTAACACGGCTCTGTTGACGAGGACGAGGGTTCGGTGACGGGCGCTCAGCTGCACGACTCCTTCTTTGAGCCATTACAAGCTGGACTTCTCAGCGCAAGTCTTTTTAAGATACCAGAACCCTATACCGAAGTTAAACGAAGCGAAAAAAGGTTCCGATTAAAGTTCCTCCCTACAATCTACGTTTCTTGTCTACGTGGATGGAGTGATCAAAAGATCCTTCAAGAATTTCTTGGGTTTGCTCAATACGTTTCTTGAGCAATTCACTGAAGTCGTGAATGACGTTCCGGGCGGCTGCGAAACAAGCACACTGAAACAGATGCAGTAGCAACGGATGTAGATCAAGCACAACCAGTGAGTATCTAATCGGACGTTTGCTCCTTTAAGCTCTGATGCGGGATAAGATCCACTTAGCGTGAAAGCGTTAGACCCAAGGCCACCAGAAAGAGTTTCCGATTGTGTGTACCACACTAGTGCGTAACCACACCAACTAGCCACTGAACGTAACAGTTCGTGCTGAGGCAATACCCTTTGTGATCTAGTGCTTCCCCAACTATGTGGCTGGCACCAATAACCTCAGGACAACTCGCTTCTGGCTATGCCACCACGAGTGCCCTACTTGAACCGAAGCTTGACACGACAAGTGCTACTATGTCACGAAAGTAGCGAGGAAGCGTAGGAGCGTAGACGGCGAGTACGGCGCCGTAGACAGTTGTAGGGAGGAGGGGAGTTGCTGCTCGAAAGCAAATTGAGAAGTGATTAATCAGTTATAGTTGGCGGCGGCAAGCTAGTAGCTGCCGCACAACCAGTAGTTCTTGACAACCGGATATTCACGCACGTATCCAGGTCCATCCTAAAACCTATCTTTCTCAAATCCTGATTTTCTCTGTAACTACCAATGAAAGCCTATGAATCCTAATTCTTATCTTGGTCGGAAATTTCGCACAGCGTCCCATAATCACAATTTCCGGCTGGAAGCTTGTTTGTTGCAAATCCATGGGATTTTAGACCAATAGGATTGTAGTATGATGTAAAGACACGCAATCTTAAGTTTACGCTGATCAGAATAATCTGACCAGCTGAACTCAAAAAAATGACGTGGCTGTTCACTGCCATGCCATTGGCTAGTGACCACCACGTCACATCATGTCCACCGCGATATCGCCCACGGCACCGTCCGCCGCGCTCTCGATTGTCACTTGCAGCTCCGCCAGTACGATGGCGAAACGGGAAAATACCATTTGAGCGATGTGCCATACTCTTTGGTAGGGATGGGGACGTAAGAAAACGTAAACTTGACATCCACAAAAAAGCTAGACGTAAAGCTAACGTTTTCAAGACGTCACGTACGATTTGAAATCTGTTGGTTGAGACTTTGGACCAGAGCCTCTGACTACCCACTATCGGTGCAGCAGAACCTGCAGCAAATTGACCGGGACTACTGCTTGATCAACCAGCCACCATGGAAGAAGACACACCTCCACCATCGTCACCACCTCCAGTTCCGCTGTTCAAGATGCCACGTGTTCACAAGCAAGAATACTGGTCATTCGTTCGCCTCGTAGCACCCAGCACAGAGATGCCACCCGGCCAAACGGCGTGGAAAACTACGGAAGCAGAATTAGCCTACTGTCTTAAGTGCAAAACGACGTTTAAGTATAGATCCGGAAGTAGTGCAAGTATTCGCAAGCACATGAACCATGAACATCCCCACGAAATCGGAAGTGTTGGCCGAGAAGCGGCCGTTAAGCGTGTGAAGAACGCGCTCGCTTCAAAGCGTAAATCCAGTGCAGTGATCTTTTCTCCAACAAAGAGAACCAAGAAGATCAACCCAGCTGAAGAAGAGATGGCTACTCGAGCGCTGATTGAATGGATTGCAAAGTGTTTGCGCCCTTTAAGCATTGTCGAAGACGAAGAACTAAGATTTTTTATCGCTTTAGTTCAGACTATGCATGGGATCTACGAATTACCTTCGTGCAGAACAATTACGGAGCGGATGCAAGCCCATGCACAGCAACTGCGATCTCTGTTAAAGGAAAAAATTGCTGAGGAAGTTGATTTTTACTCTCTCACGACGGATATGTGGACCTCACGAACAACGGACAGCTACATCGCGTTAACAATTCATTTCATGACGGATTTTTTTGAATTGAGAAGCTATACTTTAGAGGTTGCTAGTTTTTGTGGCAAGCATACTGGAGCTCGAATTCGAAAAAAACTTCGTGACCTCATGTACACCTGGGGGTTAGATATCTCTCGTGTCTCTAAAGTTGTTCGAGACAATGGAGCAAATATCGTAAAAGCTTGTCACGAACTGGGCGTGGATCATTTTGGTTGCATGGCACATTCTCTACATTTAGTTGTGTCAGGAGCTCTAGCTAAAACTAAGGCTGAAGTGATGGACGAGTCAAATGGCGACGTCGATGAGCAAGAAGGCGGAGCTGTTGATGAGCTAGCCGAGGTTGATGACGGCGAAGAGCATTGGGTAGAGGATTTATCTATGGAACTGGAGGCTATTGCGTTCTTAGAGAATGAACTAGTTGGCTTAGAAACGTACGTAGCGGCAAATTCTGTACGACAAGAGGCGTTGGGAGTCGAAATGCTGGATGTAGCTGACGACTCTTTAGATGAAGGGCTTTTGAACGGATGCATGAGTGCTAATGCAGCGAAGACAATTTTGAAAGCGATGAAGCAGGCAATGTGTGAGTCTCGAAAGGATATATCTAGCTTTCGCAAGATGGTTACCTATTTCAACAAAAGTTCAAAAGGAAAAGGCAAGCTAAAATCTCTGCAAAACCTGGCAATCCCGCTCACGGTTATTAAGGATGTGGCAACGAGGTGGAATTCTACGCATCATATGATCCGGAGACTGCTGCAGCTTCGACCCGCTATTCAGGACTTTTTTGCGTACATGCAAACTTCGAAAGGTAAAGAAGATTTTAGCGACGCAAAATTGGCAAGACCTACCAGTGAAATGTGGTTCCATTTGCAGTGCTTGGACAAACTGCTTGTGCATTTCGAACTAGTGACAAAGACGCTATCGGGGGATACGTATCCCACGATAACACTGGCATTCCCGTGTATACGTCTTCTGGAAAAGAGACTGATGAGCAGGAATATTTTTTGCTAAGGTATCTTCTGCTCATGGGGGGAGCTTTACTATGGAATAGTGCTGAAGAGAATGCATCTCGTTCGTCGGTTGTTCCTTTTCCTACTTCGAAAGCGTTTTCAAATGCTTCCCGTTGATGTCAAGTACTGCTGTCTGCTCGATCCGCAATTTGCAAATGGCGAAATATTTACTACTGCAGAAAAGGAGGAAGGGCATGCATTTTTGCTGAATGAAGCAATGCGCTTTGCTGGTGTTAGCATCTCTGACGCCAATTTTGCTTCAAGTACCGACGAGAATAGTGACGAAGAAGAAGAATTTCTCAATGATCTGTTTGGAGGAAAGCGAATACCAAAGCCTGAGAGGCAAACGCAATTGTCGTTGCGTGATCAGGTAAAAGATGAGGTGGATCGGTACTTCGAGAAAGCTCGGCACAAGGCTCGTGAAGCGTCAAATAACAAGAAAAGGCGGAAACGGGACGACGGTCTGCAATGGTGGCGCGAAAATGCCGAAGCATTTCCCTATTTGGCTCCAGTCGCGAGAAAAACCTTTGGGATAGTAGCAACCTCGGTTTCCTCCGAGCGTTGCTTCTCGTAGACTGGAAATGCTATCACTGCGCAGCGCAACCGTCTATCCTGTCCTAATGTAAGGGACTTAATTTTTCTGCACAGCAACACGGAGAATGAGAGCTCAAACGAAGCAAAAAGAAAATAAACAACGTTTACACTCTTACAAAAATTGCAGTATCATCTTTTTCCTTGCGCTTTATTAAAACCTCGTACGCTAATTACCACAAGGTCTTCCATCACTGTAGCTCGTGGAGAGGGTAAAGGTAGCCGTCGCAACCAAGCGGCCTTCTTGATGCTTTCCTGTGCCGTCTTGCTGGTGAACACGACAAGATTGAGAAAATCGCCGTTGAAATTGGCTTCCGCGTGCCATCTAGTACGCAGAGACGTTCGCTCCACTAATTAGCTGCAGACTTTTGGTATTCTGAATTGAATCTTTGTCACTGTCGATCCCATCCACAACCGCTGCTAAGATAAAAAACCACATTTCAACAAATCAACGTCTCGTTCTCGTCGACCACGGCTGCTTCCGAAACAATCCACGCGATCCCTTATTCACCAGCAAAATTATCCATATTTGCCAGCAGCAGCAAAGATGTGAGCAATCAAACTGGCAGGAGGAGCTTTGTCGGCAGCGACGAGGTTTCCTGCGTCTTAGCATCATGTTCTTTCACACCAAATTGGCCATTTGTCTCCACGGCGCTGCCACGCTAGCCGCAGCACCTGTGTGTTCACTTGAACCTTTTATTTGTTTGCGTCATCCGTTGAGTCTTGAGAATACAGCGACAGCCGCCAGCACATCAGCAATAATAACCGCTGCAGTAATTAGGATCGTATTAGCGGACGAAATACCTCCGTCGCACTCGTTCTGGTACGTGAAGACACTGTCAAACAGCTCTTGGCACGTCGTGACCACCGTCGACGTCGTGTTGCAAGCCTGGGGAGACGCCACCGCAGCGCAGCACGAGCTGGACGCAGAACACGTCATCTTGGACCACATGACTCGACACACTGATGCTCCATTGTACTCGCTGCTGTCTGAGTGATGCAGGTTCTTCTGCTGCTTCGTCCAAATAAAGTGTACCTGTGAAATAGCATTGATTAACGAAAGACCTATCATAATGAATGACGTTCTCTTTACGTAAGAAAAAACGCGAACGGGAACTTTTTGACGGGAACGGCAACCACCAAATCTTTACGTTAACTTCGTTCACCATGCCCACAAACGCACCAACACGAGCTTTGCTGAACAAAGTACTGATGAGGAAGGCCAATGCCAGCACACTCAGTCCAAACAGGAAGAAGAAGAGGAAGGTGACGATCAATGAGCTGTTTGGAAACAATCCCGCCAGACCGGCAATGGCTTGGACAACAGCACCGATAAAGAGAATCGCTGCGTACGTCATGTACCACGTCAAAATGATCGTCTTCTCAGTCACTCCAAGGATCTTCATGAACTCTCGTAGACGCAGTTCCTTCTCTTGGATAAGCACCACCAGAATACGCGAAATCGTGAACAGATAGGCCATAATAAAGACAATCGTAAAGACACTGGCCACGTTCGAGTAGAATGGAGAGCTGGTGTAGTTGTCGACGGGGAACGGCGCGACCGTAGGTCCCAGCATAGACTGAGGGCCTGGCGCAGAGGCATAAGTAGAGCTTCTTTTGCGTTGTCCGTCAAACCGGCCAATACGTCCGACATATTTGTGCCTAGACCACCGAGCGATTCCTGGATCAAGCCATCTTGTCTCAGGATATCGAGAAGAGTGTTGTCCAGCTCCGTTGACGCGACTGCAGTAGTCCGTGAGCGTTGGCAGATGCCCGTCGTCGACTGGTTGGCAGAGTTCCATTCCGGCATACACGCCACAAAACGGGTGACGAGCGTCTGCAGCGTCATGAAACCTGTCACAGTGTACGCCGTGTAGTAGTCCGTAATGATATCCTTCTGGAACGACTCGACATCCACAAGAGATCCATCCGTGGTCGGCACACGGCCCGTCAGATCTTCGCCCTTCGTAGAGTTTAGACGCAGCGAGTACTCAATGGACCCGAACGAGCCGATATCGTCTTCTGATGGAGCCGAATCGAACACAATTGCAGCATAAATTTTAGGGTTGTCGAGGTTGTCCCCGTACGTATCACTCTTCACGTAGTCCGTCAGCGCGTCGTTGGTGTCAAAGAACTGGATGCTTTCCTTGAACGAAGGGATCGTCAGCGTCTCGGTCGTCGAATTCATCAGATCCAATCGAGGGTACCACATGTCCATGGCCTCCGCGAAGTAGTTGCGAGTGAGCGCATTGTCCGGTGCCACGCCAATCTTGTACGGCACGACCTTACCAGCGCACTCAGTCGGGACGCTGAAAGGCGACGACGCGGTCGTGTCGACCAAACCTCCAGCCAGCACTCCTATCCGACAAGCAGCCAGGTCCGAAGCAGACAGATCTTCTAATCGCAGACCGTCGTTGATAGACTGACTAGCAAGTTTTAACATGAGACCGGTCATCGTGGACTCGTGCAGCGCGAACTTGGGCAAGTCAGTGTCGACCCACTCGAAGCTCCGCCCAGTCGGTTGGAACAGGTTGTACCTGGTGCCGGCGGTATTGTCGGCGTCGTCACTCCAGCCGGCCGGCACGTCAACTGTCGTTGTGAGGAGTTTTAGTATTCCGAGCAATAGGATGAAGAAGGTGGGCACGAGAACTTTACACGCGGTGGCAGCAGGCTGGCGGTTCTTGATGAGCCAGTTTTTCCATAGCAAGGAGCGGATGTACGTCCAAGACGTGCGTCGCTTTTCCAAACTCTTACTAGAGGGCTGCATCAGCTTGTCTTGGAGAGTCATTTGAAGGACTCGATCGGTTTTTTTGTTTCTGTTTCTTGAGGGAGTTTTGGCGTTGCTTGCAGTTGGGGGGGGGGGCGTGCAGTCGGTGGTCAACTGAGGAATGAGTTAATCTGGAGCGAGCAAAGTAATCGAGAGGCGACGTACATGTACTGTAAACCCTTTATTACATGTAGCTTAGCGGGACAAGCGCCGCGGGAGAGCCTTACCTTCGTGTTCCGTTATCCACATGGATATTTGACATAAACTCTTGGATGAGTCTGCGATGTAAACAGCGATCGCCTTTCGATTGGTGGAAACACGGCTTGGCGGTGGTAGTAAGCATCTTGGCCAGCGTGTTCACGACCACATGCTGTCCCAAACCATAAATGTCGCACAAAGCATCAGCTGGTTGTTTGTTTCGTGAGAATGACTCATCGGCGGCTTTCCAAGATCCGTTCATGAAGGTTGGAGTTGGCTTTAGTGTTCTTGGACCAACACCACTGGAGTTGTTCAAAATGAGAGTAAAATAATCTCTACATCTACAATGAAGATGATGAATGGATGTCACAACAAAATATGCACCACCTACAAAAGACTGTAATTATTATTAATAAAACGATAAATACCGACGACAATTGCACGATCGGCAGACTCGCTGGATATTTGTGAACATCAATAAGGCTAAGGCCGCGTCGTAATCGATTTGACGTGAAGCGTCTCTCAATTGCAAGAAACAAGAGCGACTGAACTGACATAATTGGGCGGGGTACCGGCGCAATGCGGTACATGTATCTCCAGAGCTACCGCAATGCGGTATTAATACATTCATGTGCTAAAGGCTGCAGTACCAACACCAGCTCCAAAGTTAGAATTTTTTTTTCGACAAGGGATAAAAGACGAGCGGTTTGTGGTTTTCATCGCTTTAATACCCCCAGGTACATGCATTGGTACCCGGCCCAGCTTTTTCCCTGGACAAAAGGGGGTCGCCAAAATGACAACTCATTGGCAGATTAATACGTTGCGATCAAGATTTGCGAGCTGGCGGCGACACCGCGACGTCCTTTCGAAAAAAATCCACCGCCATAACATTCCTGCCATTACTGTCAAAACTACTTTTGCGCCATGGCAGCCGAAACGATCCTTGCAAACGGCCAATTCGGCTTTCCCTCTCAATGCCAACATCCAAGTGGCTTAGCGTCTTCAAGAGAAGCTACAATCTTCTTCAGTGCCTCAATTGTGCCAGCATCCACCACCAAGAGTAAAGCGTCCTCCTTCACTCGAGCTCACTCCCTCGAAATCCCAGAAGTTAACGCAGATGAAGACTTTCCGATGGTCGACTCGGACCAGGAAACACCAAACATTCTCGATATCTGCGCCACCGACGACCTCTGGCTGCCAGAATTACCGAACGACAGTGAAGACACATGTGCTCGAATTTCACCTTCTGTCTCGATTGAGATGGCCAACACAGCAACAAAACGTACTCATGACCAACAGCTGGATAAGGCAAAGCGCGGCAAAAGACTCACCCCCAAGCAGAAAATTGACGCCTTGCATGGCAAGATCAACGAGTTGGCTGCTCATTTACAAGAGCTGAAGGTTGAGGCTGCACGTCAAAACAAGTTAGCTGCTCAACGAGAACTGCGAGATCTTTTTCGACCAAAACGTTCCCAGCTTTGGAAGCAAGTTGCCAAACGACAACTAGAGCAACGCCAGCAGTCCGAGGAGGAAAATCTGAAGCTGCGCCAGATGATGGGACTGCAGATTCAAGACAGGAGGAACTTACGCCGTGTTCTAAAGCGCCGGACAAAACTCGAGGTAAGCTTAGACGTTGCTTTTTACTTCTTCATGTGAGGTTTTACTAACCCAACGATGGAATTTGCAGCTGCTGGAAGATATGGTCGAAACGCAGCGTCACAAGAACGAAACGAGTGCTGAAAAAAATGCAAGCAAGATCAAAATGGACGAGAAAGGCTTTGAGCAGATGCGCATCTACGTGAATGGACAGAAGCATGAAGGAATCACAACCAGCCTCGGCTGTGTTTATGCAGAACGCACCACCGATCTAGGATGCTTGCATAATGTGTTTTAGCTCTATGTAGATTTTGACTTTAGATACTTACATGTATTAAAATAAAATTAGTGCTGTTGTACATATTAGCGTCGTTATATCTCTGTTTCGTGGTATCACGTTTTCTAAATAAAAAAATGAAGTTTTTTGCAACCAACAGCCGTCGTTCTCACAGCGGCACTGTTCTCCAGTCACTCCGTAATGAGCACATACACAGCATGGCACGCTGGAGTAAAGTGTACTGTTGTATTGGCTCGGTGGTTCAAGGGGTGGTCGTGCATTGAAATAAAACCGAAGCTGTGCGATATTACTGAGCTCTTTGAGCACCAAATAATTGACCAGCTCTACCAAAATCTGCTCGGACTATTTTATCGTTTCAAAAACGAAGTAGATGTGTTTAGCTCACCGCAAGCCGTGTTTTCCTTTCACTCATTGGTTAACATTGGGGGGGGTAAGCTGTTTTCTATTTTAGGGCAAGAGCTTACGGGCATGAGCTCGTGGCCAAGATAGGTCCAATTCTAATAAGAGTACTTTTGTAGTTGGAACAACGCGCAGCGACATTCTGGAAAAAATCCGAATAAATGGCTGATAGAATACAAACGGATGTTCAATTCACCTTTACATGTACTCACAATTGTTGAGTCCAGGAAGTAAGCTCGCTAATAGAAAACTTTAGTTTCTGGATAACTATTAGCGTATTACGCAAAGTAGTCTTATTCACGCATCTGCAACTTAAGGTGGAAGTTCCTTTTTTATTTTCTAGGGAAAGTCTGCGCTATGCCTAAGTTTGCACACATACTGCTCCTACCGCAAGCCTTCCTCACGGTCCACACACTGTCCATGTTCATTTTCCGGATTTTGCGTATCCAATAAATTATTAAAGTCCTTAGGCATACTGACAAAAACTGGTGTTGACGCTCCGCCAAGTGATAAGGCAATAAGTTACCCCTCCCCCTTCTTCCTCTCGTTAATCTTGCGTTCCTCATGCGGTGTCGATCGGGTACAGCTAACCCCACCGTAGAGCTTTGTACTAAATCCTTTGCCTGAAGAAACAGCATCTTAATGCCTGTCTAACTCACTAAACAGGAAAACAGAGATATTAATTATGGCGTACTGTTTCGCCGTGAGCGGTATTTTGCCCAATCGGTGTCTATTTGACTGCGACACCTGGATGACAATTGGCGGATATGTGGTATTGTGAGATACAGTAGTAGAATGTTTTTTTGCCAAACTACTATATCAGACCAGTATTACCGTTTACTAAACAAATACTCGAGTAATATTAGCGAGAAAATTGAAGTAACACTATATTTCTGGACTATTAATATTGTCGACCACCTAAAATTCTAGACGACGACCATCTAAATGGTCCGGGCGAAGGCCAAAACGAAAGGAAACACATGCATCAAATGCAGACAATCTCCAAATGCTCGACTACGACGTATTGGAGTACTGATAAAAGACAGAGTGACCCCTCATTTGGGCAGCCAAAACGACTGGTACTTGCGTACAAGCCTCTAGAACGGTCCTATGCGTCGAACCGTTCCAGCGTGTGACCAATTTCACGGGTGAACTTCACTGTTATCATTGAAAATACTCACGACAAAAAAATCGTTATGATTTGTAGCAAGATGGCGTGATTCTGCTGTCCTACCGAGCTACTACTGAACTACTACAATAGATAGTAGTTTGGCGAGCGAAGACAACTAATACTACTACGATAGCAGCTCCTCAGCGGCCAGTAATATGTTACTACTTTCTAATTATTAGCTGCCTTTGGAGGATTATTGATTAGTACCATAATAGTATCATGTGTCGAAGCTATTGTCAAGCCCTGATTGTGAGTTCTTCTCCAATTTGCGGATCGCGGCTGTTTCAATAGACCATGGCCAATCGACAACCAAACATTGACCTATTACATTGACTATCCTAATAGGCAGTCTTTCGAGCTACTTCTGAACCTTCTGCATTCCTCGAAGGGCAATGCGCGTGCTCCATTCTAGCTTGCTAATATCATGCACTCTCACAGTCGTCCATCTCCATACCAAGACCATTCTCCATCACGAAAATCTCCGAGATTGACGACTCCGTCGTCAAACGACAATGGCCCACTGGGTACAGGAAAATCGCCAAGACCGACGTTCCTTCGCGCTGGGCAAGCATCCGAGCGTAGCACACGACAGCATACCAACGATTGACGTCGGCGGTGCCACATCCTGCCCAAGTCCCAGCTATGAGACGGTCACCGCAACTTACACATCCGACAACAGTGCCGGGTGAGCATTCTGCCTTCCTGATGGAGTTTCTTTACCAGCTATGTACCCTCACGTTTCGCTAGAGTGAATCATCGCCACGATGCTCCTCCTGATCGGTACGGGTATCGCCACGTCTTGGCGATAGTGGCGCGGCTGACGTGGAGGCTCTAACATATCTATTTATGCTGATTGCAAGCCCTAATATCAAGGCGACCATATACAAAGCTGCGTATGATGGATCCCCCTTTGTAGACATTCTGCGCAAAATGGGGGCGTACTGGCTCTTGGGCAAAGGGCCGAGTAGTCGAAAATGAGAGCGAATGGTTGGTGGCTGTACCATCAATGGAGGATTGGACCAAACTTATGCAGCTCAAGTCGAAAAAGACACATCGTAGACTACACAGAGTCGCAGCACCTGTGGAATTCATGGCTTACAGCTGTGAAGGGTGAGACTGTAGCTTCTGGCGTATGAGTACAGATTTCGATCCCTTGACAAAGTTATACTTGCCGTATGGTATCCTGTCAGTGCGGCGGCTTGCGCTAGAGGGAGGAGAGGATTGCTACTTTGTGGTAGGATATTAAATAGCGAACCACTATATTTAGCCAGTCACATGTGTCCGTGTGCTACTTATCCATTTCTATGAAACTAACAAACCGACCCAAAAGCACAATTTTCGGCGGATTTCCCAATACCTCTCCTGTTTCCTGTCTTTAGGGGTCACACGAACAAATACATTAATGAGAGCTTATGCAATGACCATCAGCTCGATCCGAAAAGGGACGAGAAGAGGCGGCTATTTCTTGGCTGCTTGCTGCTTGTTCTTCCAAATACGAAGTGAGGGAGCGCACCACGGGTGGCCAGCAGCAATGGTCCCGATCTCTGATCGTCTCAGAAAAAAGAAGGACGCCAAGTACACTACCCCCATAGGATTTGGTCACGGGGATGATCCATAGCCAAGCCGCGAAAGCAGGGTTTGCATAGGTCGACTGACACGGGTGCCTTGCAGCGTCGGAGTGTGTAGAGACGGCTTATTCCCTTGAGAAGCATGCGGGCGTGCGGGTGTTCAAGCGGAAGCACGTATCCTGAGGCTGCGAAGAAAAAGCAAACGACATGAAGCACCGTCATGATGGAGTCGCTCCGGATGGGTCCACCGGACTCGGAGCTAAACTGGATTACATGTAAAATAAAGTCCGAAATGTGCTGCACCTTGTCAGTTAGAGTCATGTCATGAAGCCAGGACGAAATTCCTCGTCGCGAAGCCCACCTTCTCCACCTATTAAAGGTTCGGTTGTACTGATCAAAAACGTGGGGTCGGTAATGTGGTGTAGCGGGATCAGCGAAATCTGCGAGATTGCCAGATCCAACTTACCAACTGCGCCCAGACACCGACTAACGGAGGGGGTCCCCCGATGATCCGTGTTCTGCTGAACTTTCCTCACCTTGTGTACCCGTCGGTAGGGCGGGATCTTGCTCTCTCGGTAACTTCCGAAGAGTTCAAGTGGTGAAGCTTGAGCGTCTTGGCGAGACGTGGGGATGGGGTGGAGCAGCAGTGGAAAATCTTCACTCTGCGTCCGTGGAGGGTTCCGAATCCTAAGCGAATATTCGATCTTATGGATCCGAGGCCTAGATCGTGGATCTGGCCGTAGGGTTGCCTTGCGGGTGTGTCCCTTGCCTTTGCGTGTACTTGCCGCCTCCTGTGACGGGATCTTGAGAGCTGAGAACCTCTAGGGTGTAACCGACCAAGTAGTAAATTCGGTTAACCCGTCGGATCGGCACAAGTAAAGGAAAAGCTCACTAGGTTGTAGGATCTGGCCAATGTATTATCCAGTTATCACTACCAACACTAGATTCGCAATTCCCAGCCTTCTCCGAGATCGTACGGCCAATGTAGTTCCGGTTCTTGAGGGCAGGAAGGCACTTGCGTGTTATGGCGCAAAAAGAAGTCTGTATTGATACTTAAGCCTATACCTGCCTGGATATCTACCTTCGTATGTCTTCACTTGCTAAATCCCTTA